>NC_068986.1:15693869-15696970 GCF_001194135.2 Octopus bimaculoides | reverse complement strand
TATGTATGTATATAAAAAATCAATATAAGCAACACGGATTTTAAAGCTGATTGCAGTACACACATTTCATGCTACTCCATTTATTTAAGTAATTCGAGCATTACATTAAATGCAATATGTAGAGCAATCTTCAGCTGCACAGAAATGTAGAAAATTACATTAGAATGGACATGTTATAATTGTGGCAACATTTAAGATCCAAGTGGGAAGAAGAATACATTATTATTATTATTATTATTATTTTTTTTTTTTATTTTTTTTTTTTAATTATAACATCGAAAAATACTTTAGGAATGAGAAACCAGGTTTGAAATTTCTCCAAGACTCTTGAGGAAGGCTGGAGGGTATATCAACCGCAGCGCTGTGTTAACAACAAACAAGATGAGGACAAATATCTGTCAAATGTAAATAATGCAAATAATATAAATCTGTAGGGTTTGTATAGATATAACAAAAGCAAAGTTTGAAGGAGATATTAGCCCTTTTTCATACTTTCTAGGATTAAGCAAATAGGAAATAACAATTTCTACCTTAGGACTAAAGAATCGTGTTACCCAGTGTAATCCATAACATTAGATACCCTAAGAAAGCAATAAAAGTCTTGTGGTTTCTTTAAAATTTCACCTAAACGCATAGGCCATTCTCAACTATTTTTATTCCAAGTTATTTTTAGTTTACTTAATAAGTCCTTTTATTAATGGGGTGAGCTGGCATAAACGTAAGCCCTATTGGCGACAATTCTTAGCGGTATTTCGTCTGTCTTTACGTTCTGAGTTCAAATTCCCCGGGGTCGACTTTACCTTTTGTGGTCTATAAAATGATTACCAGGTGCGTACTGGAGACCGTCTAATCGACTGGCCACCTCCCTCAAAAATTTGGACCTTGTGTCTAGAGTAGAAAAAAATGAAGAATTTTATTCCAATGTGTTTAGGTTTTATTTAAAGAATACTTAGTTGAATAATTCTAATCTGTTTTTATTTCCACTGTATTTGAATGTTATTTCTGTGCCTGCCCTCCGTGGAAGCACCAGGTCAAGTGTTTAGTGTGTTGCTCTTACGCTCGCCGGGCAATGCGTAGTGTCATTGGGAAAAACATTTCTTGTTACGTCGCTCTAGCCTACTTAACTGTACGTGAGTTACTCATTGGACTGGCGTCACGTTTAGGGGCATTGTTGAGATATCGCTCAATTATAAGTCACCGAAACATTCTCCGACCTTATGAAACCAAGAACACAAAACAATATTATATTTTACAATATTAGCAGTCTAGGTTATGTAATCTAACTTTGGTAGCGGTTATTATTAACATATACTCCTTCTGGTTCAATTTTGTAGAAATCTCACTATATTTGGCCGGTTTTTATGACATCCAATTTTCTTATATTTATACACTACAACATCCCCCCTTCCCCTCATACTTCAACTCTTATCTCCATGTAATCATACCAGTCTCTTTAATGTCTCTCCTTTATATATAGTTATTTATTGTACCTTCAAATTAGTGATTTCCTCCGATCAATATTAACATGTTACTATTTACTGTTTTCTTGAGAGAACTTCTATAAGTTTTACATCTCGCTTAGCAGTTGCCAGCATTTCTCATTTAATGTTCAAACTTTCTGACACATATACACATAATTGTTCCATAAGTAATTAATGGTCCTCACAAAGTCTGCTTTGTAGATGAAATGGTGGTTCCGCCGTTTGGTCACAACTCAGGTTATCTGACAGAGATGCTTTATATTTTAAAATATAGGCATGTAGCAGCTTTTAAAACATTAAATGGAAAGGAGGCTAGTCGATTACATCATCTCCATTACGTAACTGTGACTTATTTGATCGATGCGGATGAAAGACAAAGTAGACCTCGGTGGATTTTGAATTCAGAATGTAAGGACGAACGAAATGCCGCTAAGTAATTTGTCCGGCGTGCTAATGTTTCTGACAGCTCCCCACCTTATAGCTTTTAATTGCTCTACCATTGATGAAGGCGGAAAGTACAAATATACACCTGAAAGTTGATGGATTTTCTGTATATTCTGCCCATTATGCGCTGGTGTTTCGTATGTTGTATTTCATTAGCTCGTTAGGTGCTGGAAATACTGGGTGAGCTAAAAAATTATTACATGTGTTATTTTGTTACGGATAACATTCGTTCTTGAAATGAAGAATGGAATTTGTCATGAAACAAGAAATTGACTGATCTTATATGTAGAATTTGAAAGCTGTGTTTGTAGTGATGCTGCAGAATATATTCAGACGTAACGTCGTTGTGGATTACCATCATTTTGGTAACTGGAATTGTCATCTAAAATGAATGGTTGGATTACCAAATCCAAGCTTATATATTAGGTCGTCAATAGTTACGATGGGATTTTATTCTACCAGGATTTGCAGGACGTCCTCATCGATCTTTACAGATCTTCCAGGACGACACTCGACTCGTAGGCTATGGTTTCCGGCTAGCAATTTCTGGAACCACTGCTGACACTGGCTTCTGCTTATTGTCCGTTCCCCTTATACTGCATTAAAATTCCTCACATTTTCCATTGCATTTTTGCCTTTATTGAACTCATAAATCCCAATCTACCGAACACGCTCCTTTGTCATTTACATTATAGCTTTGAAAAAAGAACTGAGAAAATCGAACTGCGCTCTTCAAAATTCTTCAAAACTTGCACAAGGTAAAATTACAATTAGCTTTAATAAAAAGTTGATGCAGGTAGTTTATCCCACCCACCTGCGACTTTTAGTTCATGCAATTAAAAACCCCACCTTATTTATGGTATGACCCATCGCATATGGGTTGCCTTTATTACATGAGCTAGTTGAAGTATGATTTTAGCCACACCTTATGTATACAGCGGCATCGATCATAGTTTGTCAAGATAATTAGTGGTAAATGATTAGAAACCGGTTTAATATGTGTTTGTTTTGCAAATGTACATCATGAATGCATGCCTACAAGTAATTGTGTTTGTGTGTCTGAATATATATATATAGGTATGAGTGAGTGTATGTATACATATGTATATGTATGTACGTATGCATGTGTGTGTATGTATACGGTTACATATGTGTATATATATATATATGTATGAG
>NC_068986.1:15691086-15693852 GCF_001194135.2 Octopus bimaculoides | reverse complement strand
TATATATATACGGGGCTACATACGTGTATATATATATGCGTGAGTGTACGTGTGTATGTATGTGGGTGTGTGTGTGTGTGTGTGTGTGTGTGTGTGTGTTTGTGTGTGTGTGTACTTGTTAAATATTGGGTTACAGTAAAGTTCGCGACGCAGTATGTAGCTTCTAACCATTGTTGGATGATTTGACATCAACGAAGTGATTAAATATTTTCATTACCATCTACATCAGTATCATGATCATCAGAATCGACATCCTTATTACCACTGAATCCAAAACTCAATACCTCTAGCCAATGTCACCGTCGTGGCTGATGTAGTTGTTTGCCGCTAACGATGTCAGCTCACCAAACTACAATATCCTATTTCTTCTACTTCTTATCCTCTTACACATTTTCATCATCAATTTTATGAAGCAACTACAGAACAAATCTTATGCCATCAATGATATAAAATGCCGAAAGTCTTATTCCAAACGTTAACTGATTTTACAGTTCGGTTGCTACCTAAAAATACCCATAGATTTAATCATATCACGGGGAATTTCATTTGCAAATCTCTGAGAAACAAATGATAAAATTGATTATTTATTAAATATTTCTGGACTGGCTTACTAAAGAATTAAATCTCTTTTTTAATATTGCGTTGATTTTAATACTAGCGAACGCTTTAGCTGAACATAAAATACAGGGAATTGTCACGAATTGAAATTGAAATTCTCTGCAGATATAATGTTATATGGAAAGAACAGTCCTCATTTCTGACAGATGAACAAAATTACTCATGTTGACTGAGTTATTATAGCAAACACACACACATGGACAAAGCAAAAACGACGTTACATTCATGTGAGCGGAGAGATTGGGAAAGGAATATCACAAAAGCAAATACATCTTGATTTTACAAACATCATTCTCAATTCTATAAACGTTCTCTCCTTCTCAGGGAATTATTCATATAAATAACATTCTCTGCTACAATATATGAAAATACGGCAATTCTGCTGAAAAAACCTAAAGTTACAAGGGCTCATGATATGAACTTATAAATCTATTTATTTGAACATTTCATGTAATATTGCACAGTTTCATAGGAGTTATTATTTACCTAAATGGAACGAAGTCGAAATAACCAATACATAATGCACAACAGTACTCTGATAGTCAACAATTCAAATCCTGGTATAATTAATACTATAAGGTACAGTTCTATGTTTTTATTAACATTAGGAACTTTCTGTAATTTAGCTGTAATTCTAACTTTTTGCAGGAAAGAACTACGTCACTCAAAGCTCACTCCATATTTCATTTGCCTCGCTTTTGTGGATTTAACCATAATCTGGATACATATCCCCAAATATATATCGTTTACGTATAATTTTCAAGCTTTAAATGATGACAGAATATTATATCGATATTCAGTTGTAGAAGGAATTAAATATTGTCTAAATATGTTCTCCTCTTGGTTGAATGTAGCCATATCCATGGAACGAATGTTGGCAGTGTATTGTCCGTTTTTCCGGTTTCAATCCTCGAAAAAATACAAACCTTATATATTAATGTTGCTTATTCTCACTGGCGTGTCTCTAACGCACATACTAACTACAATATTGTTTAAGGATGGAAAATACAGATTACGCATTTCAATCTTTGTATATTCATTCTTACCAGGAATTTTTATATTTGCCAGTTCTGTTGGTATAATTTATAAAATACTTGTACGACCGAAACTCGGTCAACAGTTTCAACGCAATCTATCAACGAGATCTAGAAATACAATTCGCATTGTGGTATCTATTAATCTCCTGTTTCTTCTAACTACATTTCCCGCATGCATCTGTGGTTTTGTATTATCGAGCACACATCCAGTGTATCATAATAAATTACCCATCATAATTCTTTTGAATATTGTGGCTCTGCTTAATAACTGTATGAACTTCGTTTGCTATATTATCACAAGTAAAGTATATCGAGATAATTTCAAAACCATTTGTTTTCGAAAAGCAGTAATGAAAACGAGCGCCACATTAACGTTGAAAGAACGGTCCTCTAAAAATATATATATATCGTCAGATGACAAAGTATAACGATTCACAAATATATCGGCATATATTTCTACAATTCTCAATTTATTCCTCTGCACGTATACATAAATATATAATGCCCGTACATATTCACACACATACACGAATACACGCACACATACACATGCGCGTGCGTGCACATATATTGTATTGCATATATGTCTATTAATTTATCACTCTGCATACCTTTAGAATTTGTATAGGTTTTAATGAACGTAAATATATACAATTATCTCATTTACATTCCTGTAAACATATGTATGTCCATAAATGTATATTAACATATATTTAAATGTATTTCTGAACGTGTATGAATAATTAAATAAATATATGCTTATTTATTACGCGCGTATATGAATATACATTTATCTAAGTCTGCATATTCTGGGCGGTTACTCCTCTCTCAAACCGTTTTGCATTATTCATGTTGTGTGTGTGTGGAGAGGGGTATTTTTGTGTATGTGTGTGTGTGTGTGTGTGTGGTTGTGAATGTAATGATTTCTATGTATGCAAATACTTACCTTAAAAACTACACACTTCACTTTAATGGCTGTGAAGGAGTTATAAAATATATGATGATGCGCTGAAACTCATAGCAGCAACAAATGAAAGTTAATGAAGTACAATATGCCAAGTGTGTTCGTGTTTAATGCAAATATATATATATATATATATATATATATATA
>NC_068986.1:15681548-15688315 GCF_001194135.2 Octopus bimaculoides | reverse complement strand
AAAGTGAGGACGTGATATGGATAGTGTTATTGGACGCTCAGGAAAGGAAAGAGAGAGTGTATGACGTCTCGGGCGTAGCCCTTCGTCGGAAAGATGGAAAGTTCGGAGAATGGAAGAACGGAGAAACAGGAAAATGGTACCAATGCCCACGAGGTTACATTGTGAAAAGACCGGAAGAGGAGGTGGTGGGGAAAAGTTCTTTCTAAGACAGGAGAGTGAAAAAGGGACATGAATATATGTCCGAGTGCGGGAGACTGCGAGTGTGTGTGTGATAACAGAACGTGTGTGTGCGTATGCATGTATTTGTGTGTGTGTGTGTGTGTGTGTGTGTGTATGACGTAGTTGAAGAAATTAGTAGCAGGACTGGTTAGTGGACGCTTATAGACAGTGTTATGTAGAAGGTTAACAGGTGGTTTTTTGAGTATGTGTGTGTTCGTATTTGTGTGGGGTTGTAGGTGTTGGGTACGTGTACGTGTGTGTGTGTGTATTTTGTATGTGCGCGTATGTGTATGTGTATGTTTTTGTGCGTGCGTGTGTGTTTGTGTGCACGTGTATGTTGTGTATATGTGCGTTGCTGTGTACGTGTGTGCGCGTGCGTTTGCTATTGTATGTGCGTGTGTTGTTTATGCCCATGTGTGTGTGATTGTATGCGTGTCTGTGAGTGTGGAGTGTTGGTGAGAAGTGTGTATGTGTATGTGGGTGTGTGCGTGTGTGTGTATGTGTGTGGATGTGCGTGTGTGTGTGTGGGATTGTGAGTGTTAGGTACGGGTGTGTGTGTGTTTATGTGTGTCTGTATGTGTGTTTCCGTGTGCGCGTGTGTGATTATTTTTTGTGCGTGCGTGTATGTGTATATTGTGTATGTTTTCGTGCGTGCGTGTGTGTTATGTATGTGAGTGAGTATATATATGTATATATACGAGGGTTTCCGTCTACCAAATCCACTAACAAAAATATGGATATTTTGTTCCAGTTTAGACGGTCATTTTCTTAAATTAATTTAATTTTCAACATGATTATCTTCACGAAATTTTACATCACGTGCTTAGCTTTCGTTCGCTTCGTTTTAGGTAGAAAAGACTCATCACAACATTTCTCCGAATGATCCAAATCATCATAATCCGGTTTTATATATTTAAATTCTGATTCTTTGCAATTATGTTCTTGATGTTCATAAAATATTTTCGGTTATGTTAATACCTGAAGTTATCAAAAGAATGAACCACACGCAAGATGACAGATTAAGTAAAAAAAAAAAAAAAAAAATTACGCTTCTGTTCTACCTTCTCTTGTTCACGTTTACTATAATAACTCAGTATGATCGAACTCTTAGTAATCTGCATCTATTGATATTCTTCGCCGATCATGTTTGATATTATCCACCTCTGTCATGGAATTCTGTGCGCATTTATTCATTTACACACATTTTCCACTTCGCAATTTATAAATATATGGCTGTTTAGTAAATTTTCAACATTCACATTTATAGATATATAGGGTAGCTCAGAACTCACTAGGATATAATAAAAGTTTTCACAATTAACATTTTCAAATCTGTTGTTCCAGATCGTTGACATATAATTCTTGGAAGTTAATCATAGAAAAATTCACGACAGGGCAACAAGAAAAAAAACAACTAGGAACTATGATTGAACTACCAGGTGTGGGAAGGCCATATTCGCGAAGATCTGAGGACATCATTTAGCGTATAGTATTTAACATCAACCCGAAGGCAGTCCCAGCAGCTGGGCATGTGTCGATGCTTGCTACAGAGGATTTAAAGGATACTGTATTCATTCCTATATTTCCTGTGGAATTATTTGACAGACAATGTATACAATAACAAACCTCGTATCGTCCAGAAATTTAAGGCGAAGAAATTGTAGGAATAATTAAAACAAACAAAATTAAAACAGTACAGATAAAGCATTCTTTAGAAAGAGATCGCCGTTGTCAAGAAACTAATGCTGGCTATTTGAAAGGACATAATTTTCAAACCTAGTTTAAAATGTTTACCAAGAATTGTCTTTATTGTAATCGCTAGATCTGTTGCTTTAATGAATAACGGTCAAATCTCGGACAACAGATTCATAACAACATCTCAATGCCCAGAAGAACGTGTTGTCATTGCCATGGATGTTTTATTTCTGCTGGCAACCTTTCCGACATCAGTATATTCCTGTATAGTAACGCAATAATTAATAACATAAATTTCGACACCCTTTCTTCTCCTGCATTTTTCTGCCCTGATTAATCACTGACGCAACTTCAATTGCTATATGATTTACAAGTAGAGAGTTTCGCGAAAGTTACAGAAAAATATGTTTTCGAAAAGCCACATTGCCGAGACAGACTGTATACAGATTGCATCAAAGAACTAATTGAATAACATTTTATAAATTAACGAAATATATACACAGCATTTCCATCAACAGATTTATTTGTTTCTTTCACTCACAATTTAAATCTGAGTTTATATAAGCATGTATATTTCTATACCTTGGATGGCATTTAAATGCTTTTTTTCGTGAGTTCCTTATCTATCTATCTATCTATCTATCTATCTATCTATCTATCTATCTATCTATCTATCTATCCATCTATCTATCTATCTCTTTACATATACATGTGTGCGTGTGTGTGTATACGCGCGCGCACTCACATATTATTGTACCGATTTGTCATTACGTTTGTCTAGGTATCAACCTACCTATTAGCATATTTCTACGTTCTCTGTAAAATTTCTTTCATATTATGTGTTGACTCTTCATAATAAACGAAATAAATCACAATGATGGTGATGATGATGATGATGATGACGATGATGACGGTGATCATGATGACGCTAATGATGATGACGGTGATGATTATGATGATGATGATGATGATGATGATATTGTCATGGCATATCAGTAACACCATTAATATGCTCAACATGTATATGCTAATGCTCTTAAAACAAAGATACACAGAAAGAAAGGATGGGAGACGCACTATTATCACGTTAAATAGGCAATTATTAACTATGTTGAAAGGAAGCTGCACAGGATTCTTAATTAACTTGTGCATATAACTGGGTATATTTGTTTACCTATATATTTATAATCATAGATACGGAGATAGAAACATGGTAGATTGTTTCAGTTTCATGATTTTTTGGAGTGGCAATAATCTTATAACAAAATTCAGTATTCTTGTTTGTATTATTCAGTTGTTTCATTTCACAGTGGAAATTATGCATCTGGTGAAACTTCAAATGATTTAAGACCGCTTAATCCTATTCTTCTGTTGTATAAAAACTAGGCGGCATTTTCATAAAATATTACTTGTTTTGTGTAACCAATTTAATAAAGAGACAGAAGTTTTATTAGAACTGTGCTTTACTACTATTATTTATTCGTTCAATTGTTCTCTATAATATTCCTTTTTAAAATAAATTACTGTTTGAGAAATTTATTGAAAATTACATACCCATTGATGTCAGAATAATTAAAATTACGTTAACGATTGTTTGTTAACAATTTTATTTCCAAATGTGATCGGGATTTTCATTTCTAGACGGAATATATATGGCCCAAATTTCGTGGATTGATTGCTTAATTAATTGCAAGTGCGACTAAATCTGTAATACAGGGTGAAATGTAATAAAACAGATATACTTGGAGAAAGTAGGGAGAAATGTAATGAAGATAGAGAAATTATCGGGAGAAATTATCAGGAGAAATTTGCTTTTAATATAAAATCAACGAATGAATTTTTGACAATATAAGAACAAAAGATTATTCTGCTCACACAAACTAAATTAATATATAGATAAATATATATATGCAAATATAAATGAGATATGGAGCAAATTTAGATGCATTTCTGCCATCTAACATCTTACCAACCACAGCTAAATTACAGGAAGACATACGGTAGAGAGAGAATAGTAGAAATGTGCACATTATTTTAAATTAGATAATTATTGGATATGGGAGTGTGCTACATGTCCATGTTAAAGTACGTATTTCACAATAATAGTGCTGAAATATGTAAAGGTAAATGAATTTTTTAAGACAATAGACACTAAACTCTCCTTGCGAAGACCTGTTGAGGCAAATGAAATCGAAATCGAACCAAATTCAACAACTGGCAATCATGCCAACCTCTCCTTTATTGGACACTACACTCGACTTGCGAAAACCTGTTGGGGTAAGTGAAATCGAAAACGAGATTGAACCAAATTCGATGACTGGCACTTGTGTCAGTGGAGCGCTAAGAGCACCGTCCGAGCGTGATCATTGTCAGAGCAGCTGTCTGGCTTCCGTACAAGTGGCACGTAAATAGCACCATTTGAGCGTAATCATTACGAGCGCCGCTTTACTGGCACTTGTGCCGGTGGCACGTGAAAACAAAATTCAAGTGAGGTCATTGTCAGTGCCGCTGGACTGGCTCCTGTGCAGGTGGCATGTAAAATCACCATTTTGAGCATGACTGTTGCCAGTACCGCCTGACTGGCCTTTATGCCAGTGGCATGTAAAAGCACCCACTACACCCTTGGAGTGGTTGGCGTTATGAAGGGCATCCAGTTGTAGAAACTCTGCCAGATCAGATTGGAGCCTGGTACAGCCTTCTGGCTTGGTAGTCCTCAGTCAAATTATCCAACCCATGCTAGCATGAAAGGCGGACGTTAAACGATGATGATGATGATGATGATATATATATATATACATACATGCATACATACATGCATACACACATACATACATACATACATACATACATACATATGTACATGCAGACATACATGGAAACATACAAACGTAATACATATATCTGCACTTCTGCATATCAAAGCGCAACAGAAACACTTTTCTTTACAGGCACTACTATGACACAGCTGACTATTAACGACCACCTTCCAAACATAAATAGGACATACTTTAAATAACAAGTAACAAAAAACTTACCAGCTAAAAGAAATCAGGTGTAAACGCTGCAAAATTGCATTACAAAATCTTTCGCACAATATATGTAACTTTGTTTATTTTTCGAACAAGTATCAGAATAAAAATTCATGAAAACATATCTTTGAAACATTTCTTTTTCGTTTGAACAATTAAGATATGCATGGTTCAATTCTTTTTCACCATAGTGGAGATTATATTTCCGGTGATATTTCAAATGAGTTAAGAGTATTTTCTTTCATCGTATTCTTCTGTAACTTATTCCCTTGGTACCCAGGGAACACTTTGCACCGATTTTTGGTAGTTTCAAATTTTCAAGAATAATTCTGTGTAAATTTGCCATATGAAATACAATGCATGAACGAGTATGTGGTGAAAATTTCCTGGTTTTTTGGGTAAAAGGAAATACAGGAGGATTAGTTATTAACGGTTTTGTTCAACATATTCCCCTCTCCGATCCACACATTTATTGCAGTGCTTCTTCAGTTTTTGTAATCACTGTCAATGAAATCAGAACGAGCCTCCAACCAGGTCTTTCGCGACACCCTTAAAGCCAGGAACTTCTCAGCACCTCCTCATATGTATGTATCTATGTATGCAACCATGATCGTATGTAGGTATGTATGTATGTATGTATGTATGTATGTTTGTACATGCATTTATACATGTATGTATATCTTGAACCAAAATATTACATCTCTCGAATGTAGATGATAAATTCATGAAAGGTTCGGAAAAAATTCTATTTTGCATGCCACATTTGTACACGAATTATCATCGTAATATACATAAGATGAAATGGAAATGTTCAATTCTCCAACATTGAAGACCGGCCTAATTAGCAATGATATAAGCATTTTTACAATTGTTAATACACGGTAGGTTTACGGAACATTTCTCAAACGTGAATCTTTCAACACTTATAAATAACTAAACATTGCTTTAGTCCAAAGATGTTTAATATTTCATTTGTTTAAGATGGCGAGCTGGCAGAAACGTTAGAACGCCGTGCGAAATGCTTTGCGACATTTCGTCTGTCTGTCCGTTCTGAGTTCAAATACCGTCGAGACCGACTTTCCCTTTCATCCTTTCAGTGTCGGTAAATTAAGTACCCGTGAAACACTGCAGTCGATGAAATCGAATAGTCCCTCCCCCCAAATTTCAGGCCTTGTGCCTATAGTAGAAAGGATTATTTTTATCGTCATCTAAGACACCGAGCTGCTAGAATTGTTAGCATGCTGGGAGAAATTCTTAGTGGCTTTTGGTCTTTTTCTACGTTCTGATTTCACATTCCTCGCAGGTCGACTTTAACTTATGATTAACTGAAAATGATAATGGTTTCAAATTTTGACTCAAGGCTGGCAGTTTCGGGGTGACGCACAATCGATTAAATCGACCCCAGTGCTCAACTGGTACTTTTCGCCACCATTAAAGTTGAAAAATCAAAGTCGACCTCTGCGGATTTTGAACCTAGAAACGGACGAAATATCACTAAGTATTTTGCCCGGCGTGCTAACGATTCTGCCATCTCGCCACCTTTCTATAGATGATGATATTAATAATAATAACAATAATAATAATGATAATAATAATAATAATAACAACAACAACAACAATAGAAATAATGAATAATCAAACAGTTATGATGGCGATGAAGATGATGTATTTTGCTAGAATATGTATATATGGATGTATGTATTTATGTATGCACCTATATCTGACCTAAATATGTAGATAAACATATATGCACGCTCGCGCGCCAGCACACACATGCACACACACACACGTGTGTTTGTAAGTTTTTATCTATCTACCAATATA
>NC_068986.1:15680517-15681163 GCF_001194135.2 Octopus bimaculoides | reverse complement strand
TATATATACACACATATTGTGATCTTTCCAGCGTGTTCCTGTTTTTGTTAAAAATACTAATGTAAATAGATGAAATCCCCTTCTAGAATATTCTTCCTTAAAGTAAGCAAAAGATTCGAAGTGTCAGTTAAATCTCATCTGGCTCTCAATCCCAGATGAAGAGATTATTGTTTTAGACATCATTCTGTATTTGATATAAGAGATATCAAGTTACGTCATGGCTAGATAATTTGCGTTATAGTGCGTAGTAATATTTCCTAATTTTTTATTGAGAGAAAAACTATGGTTTGTTACATTTCAGCTTTAGAAATAGTTATCAAACTGAAGTATTGACGCCGAGAATATTAATAGGATGAATGGATATTGCACCACACAAAACAAGAGATACGACCTAATATACGAATTTAAAAATGAACTATGAAGATTGTATTGGCAGATAATAAATAGAACATTTACCTTGAGCGGCTAACAGAAGTTAAAGCAATGGCAATAATAGTAAAAGACGAACACCCCGAATGGATCTTCAAAACAAAAAAAATATTTTGTAAGCCTCAAAGCATTCTTATGTTTTGTGCAGACATTCACACATGCGTCAAGAAAACATCGTTGCATAGATTAGTATCACAATTATTTGTTTGAATTATAT
>NC_068986.1:15679242-15679836 GCF_001194135.2 Octopus bimaculoides | reverse complement strand
ATATATATAAGAATAATGTTCATGAGAATAATAATATCGACTGAAATAAGAATAAGTCGGCGAGCTGGCAAAAACGTTAGCACGCCGGGCGAAATGCTTAGTGCTATTTCGTCTGCCGTAATGTTCTGAGGTCAAATTCCGCCGAGGTCGACTTTGCCTTTCATCCTTTCGGTGTCGATAAGTTAAGTACCAATTAGGCACTGGGATCGATGTAATCGACTTAATCCCTTTGTCTGTACTTGTTTGTTCCCTCTATGGTTAGCCCCTTATGGGCAATACAAAAAAAAAAGAAATAATGATAAAGCTAATAGTTATGATGAAGATGAATATGATGATCTATTTCGTGAGAGTAATGGTTGAAACGCTGATATTGATAAAGTTAGCATATAAAGAATCATTATTACTTCCTATATGTTGATGTTTGCGTAGTAAAATATGTAAAAGATGAAAAAAAAAATGCGTACAAAGGAACAATGGGACACACGCTATTAGCATTTAATGCAGGCAATAATTAGTGCACACTGTATATCTACTTCTCTATCTATAAACGCACACACACTCACACGAACACACACACACACACACACACACACA
>NC_068986.1:15671601-15677682 GCF_001194135.2 Octopus bimaculoides | reverse complement strand
TATATATATATATATATATATATATATATATATATATATGCAAGAAGAAAGTAGAGGAAAAATAACAGGAAATATTTAGTCGTTTGCGCTTGTAAGCCATTAATTTAATGGTGCATTTACGATCGATTCTGTTTACCAGTTGTAGTGGTAGACATTAGCATTCTTTGTCTATATTCTCGTCACCAATGTATCCCTATGTCTTTCGCTCTTCTTGCCTCTACATATGACTCTGCATTCTGATGATGTCTACCAGTACAACTGGTAAACATAATCGATCGTAAATGTACTATTTCTACCATATTTCTTTATTAATTAGTTAAATTAATGCCTTACTAGTTCAAACGATCAACTTCTTCCTGTTATATTTCCTCCATCTTCGTCTTGCATATAATTTAAACTACGATTTACCAGCTGAATTACCTGCTACGTATACCATTTACCAAGGACTGTATCTATGCAGGTAATCATCAGGAGCGCCTTTGGATGTAACCTCCCTTTAGAGTTTTTAAACACTTCTACCTTATACCTATATATATGTGTAACGAGGAGAACATTGTTTTAGTTTAATAATATTTTCAATATAGTCAATTTCATTATTCAGCTGCGCAGTATTCAATTACTTCACATCATAGCAGAAATTATACATCCGGAGATACCTCATGTGAATTAAGTGCGTTTAAGACTATTCACCTGATATAAATATAAAAGATGACATTTTGATCTGAGATTTCTTGTTTTAAATAACCAAAACAGGAGGTCTATTAATACCAAGGTATATCCAAATCACGTTGCATTAAATTGTGTATATACATTTACTTCTCAAAGTGATTGGCATATATGTTCAATGAAAATAAGGTCTAATTGAATCTCACAATAAGTTAGGTTATGTAACCAACCAGTTTGGGTTCAAAACATAATGAAGATAATCTTTATAAACTACTTTGTACTCAATGGACGAAATTCATATTGGGCAAATATCCTGGGATTCCTTGCCGGTCTTATTACGAGCGCAATTTAAACTGCTATTTATTAGGAGTTACTACAAACCCTAAATGAAACAAATGCTTCAATTTCATGAAGATATACAGACTACGTATGAAAGAAAGAATTATAATGGAAGGATATGAAAATATGTAATTGCATATATTGACTGGAAGGAAAAGAACAAGGGAACACATTGTGACATTATCCTATAATGTAAATAGAATACACAATTATAAACTCACTCTCTCTCTCCTTCTCCCATCACTTTATATATATATATATATATATGTATGTGTGTGTGTGTGTGTGTATATGTAAGTATATATGTATGTATGTAATTGCTTTATCACCATTAACTACAACACAATATACAACTCCCAAAGCATTTAATTATGAATAGTTGTACACTACATAGATCTTATAAATAGAAATAAGAATATAAATAAATATAAATAACTATCTCACCACACATATCTTGACCTCCAACTCTTTTCCTCAGACACCTCGCAAAAGGACAACCGTTCGTGCTGTAATTGCGATGAATGTTTTTTTTCTGCTGACAATATTCCCTACCACAATATATTCCTTTACAATGTCGCATGAAAGATTTGAGGTAAATTTCTCCATCCACACTCTGTTGAATAACTTGTCTCTGATTAAACATAGTCTTTACTTCATTTGTTCTATGAATATAATTAGAATGTTTCGCAAAATATTCAGAAAACATTTTTTTCCGAAAGTCTACAGGCTTGAGACAGACTGTGTACACACTACATGAGAGAAACTATTGAACTATATTTTGTAAGTAAACGAGGTATTTACGCAATATTTTAATCTACAGGTATATGTAAGTTTTTTAATCGTAATTTAATTATGTATATATGTAGACATATATAGTTATATGTCACTGATTGCGTAGTGTTGCTTCTTTCAGCTTCTATATTCTTTATTCACATCTAGATCTAACTTATCTGTCTATCCTAGGATTTAATTTGCGCGAAATTTAGGCTACCTGCTTAGTTTGATATAGGGTGGAAAGTCACATTAGAATATTTATCTGAATGATAAATGTATTAACGCTGAGAATATTTTTAATCATTAATATGATTATTGGATAACGCTCAGCACAAACCAAGAGACACCTAATTAATATATTTAAAAAAATAAGTTTTAACCTTCATATCGTAAGATAGTTGACAGCTAATGATGGAGACATATAAGAGGCAAGACTTCAAGAAGATAAGTTTATGAAAACCAAAATGCGATTGACAATTTCCAAAAAGAAATTTATTACATAGCTTTTCGGAAGTACGATTCTGCATGAATCTCAATCTTTAGAAATATCTTTGAGATTTGTGGAGACATGGTATTGCCAAATCGCAGGATAATACACAGCCTATTTTGATTATTTAGCATTTAAACTTGTCAATAAAATATAGAATAATTATGATATTGACGTTAATTGTAAATATATTAATAATCATTTCTACTAAAGGTACAGGACCTGAAATGTTGGAGGAGGGGACTAGTCGATTAGATCAGCCCTTGTGTTTTACTGGTACTTAATTTATCGAGCCTGAATGGATGAAACGCAAAATCTACCTTGGCAGAATGTGAACGAAGGATGGACGAAACGATGAACGAAACCATGAATGAAAGGCCGCTTAGAATAAAACCCGGTGCGCGAGTAATTGTGCCACTTTAGTGCTACCCTAGTGACGATTGTAATAATGATAAAAATTTGATAACAACTGTGATATAGATGACGATGATGATTAATTTTATGACGATGATGATAGTAATTACGATAATGATAACGAAGATGATATTGTAAGAACATTAAATGTTCACTCAGTTCATATTTGTGTAGTATAATATGCTAATGATTTGAAAAGGATTTATACAAAGGACCGTGTTAGAAGGACCAATATCACTTTAGGTAGGTGATTATTCGTTACTCGTGGAACAAATGTAAATAAGATTGTTGATTAATATGGACGTAAATGTAGCTATTTATCTATCTATAAACAATATAGCTACACACATTTACACACGCACACACACACATATGTAATATGGTGATGATGTTTAAAGGAGGTATAAAAATGATTAATTACAAACACAGCACTCTCATATATTATAGGCGTTTATTAGTGTATAGTGGAAGAAAATTAAGTGAGATTATTGATTAATATATATATATATATATATATATATATATATATATATATATATATATATATATATATATATATATGTGTGTGTGTGTGTGTGTGTGTGTGTGTGTGTGTGTGTGTGTGTGTGTGTATGTATATGTGTGTGTGTGTCTGAATGTATATATTTATATGTGAATAACAAGTAGAAAGCATTGTTTGAAGATTTGGTACTTTAACAGTGAATATAAAATAAAGGGCAAAGATTTGATAGTAACATTCATAATAGAGTTTTACAATCTTCAATTGTGACAAAAACGTCTGTTGATACATATATCAAAACACGTATCTACATCGGAATTTGTATCGGAATCAAATTTCATAAATAATATTTGCTAAACATTTAATTTATCTTTCTAGACGCTTATAAACAGGAATCATTACCTCCGCCTTATCGAAGGTGGAAGTATTGTTTTTCAGTCGCGTTTGTTTGTTTGTTTTTTGGGGGGTTTTTTCGTCTGTAGAAAAGATATCTCATGAACCGCTGGATGGATTCAAATGAAACTTTCAAGGATGTTTGGATTATTTTTCTGGATTTTTTACTTACTTTTTCAGAGCGGGCGGTTTCATTTTCAGTATTCTCGTGTGTGAGAGTTTTCGAATTTATTTCAGATATTCTCATTTTATAAATTATCTCTGGCCAATCATTGATTGGACGTTGGCGTTGCCTTGTGACTATTATTTTCATACACCAAATGGGTATATACAACGTACCACTGCTCAACAGTAGCCACATAAATAATACGAACATTGCTATCATTCTTTCCATACGGTATGCTTCAATAACAATATTGACATTTGGAACTTTCAGTAATGTAGCTGTTATTGCAATATTTTGCAAGAAAGATATGCGCCAGTTTAAAGTTTCTGCATATCTCATTTGTTTGGGTTGTGTAGACTTGAGCACAGTCTGGATGGGTTCCATAAGATATTTATATTACACATATGTTTTTCAAGATGTTACTACTGTCAGACTCTTGTTTGGATACTCAAGTGTTGATGGAATTTCTTTTGTACTAAGTATGTATTCCTCGTGGCTAGTAGTAGTTATATCTGTGGAACGCGTATTAGCAATTTACACTCCATTTCTGCGGCAAAATTACTCGAATAAATATAAACCGTACATTGTTATGGTTCTTCTCTTTATATTCGTGACTATATTGTACATAACAGATAGCACAATGGCGAGTAACACAAAGGCTCATTTGGGTTCTTTATTCATGTTTTATTCATTCATACCATCAGTGATTTTAGTTGGCAGTTCTATCGCCTTGATATCGAAGTTACTACAACGACCGAATCTCAATGAACAGATTCAACGCAACATCTCAACACGAAGAAGGACCACTATTCGTGTCGTAATTGCCATGAATATTTTATTTCTGATAACGACACTTCCTATATCAGCATATTTCTTTTATATATCGCAGAACAATAGGTTGTTCTATAGGAAATTCCACTTCCTTATTCTGTTGAGTACTTTGTCTCTGATTAACAACAGTTTCAATTTCATGTGTTATATTACTACAAGCAGAGCGTTTCGCGAACATTTCAAAATATCATGTTTTCGAAGGCCCTCAAGTGTAACACAGAACGTATACACCTTACACCAGAGAAGTAATTAAAAAATATTACATAAGGTAAGTAGACTTCACATAATATTTGAATCTAATGATATATTTGTTTTCCTTTTAATAGAAATTCCTGTGTCTGTATATGTATGCGTTGTTATCTGTTCCTTTCTGTATGCTATTATTGTTTGTCTTATTTCGTACCAAAATTACATATCTATCTATCTATCTATCTATCTATCTATCTATCTATCTATCTATCCATCTATCCATCTATCCATCTGTCTATCTATTTATCTATTTACCTATCTATCTATATATATATATATATATATATATATCTATACATATGTATACATACATATATACACATTTATATTTATACATATATACATGCATATATATATATATATATATATATATATATATATATATATATATATATATATATATATATATCTGTGGGTGGGTGTGTGTGTGGTGTGTTTGTGTGTGTGTGTGTGTGTGTGTGCGTGTGTGTGTGCGTGTACAGTAGTGGTCAATATTAGAGAACGTCTGACATAAAATTCAAGAAGTCAAAATTTTGCTTGAATTTTTTACAATTAGCATTAATATATTAATACGGTTGTACGTTCTTTTATCTTTAATTACTTCAGCACATCTTCCGCCACAGGATCATTCTGACGTAATTTTATTAATTTTCCCACAAAATTTTAACTATTCGCTGGTCAGTCCTCGCTGATCTTATCACCAAGTATCTTTCATAATTATTCAATGGGATTAAGGTCAGGGTTTTGGGCTGCCCAAAACATCACAGTAATGTTTGTAGATTCAAACACCATCTTAACTAGTTTATCACTGTATCATGGTGCATTATTCTGTATAAAGATTAGCTGACGAGTTGGAGATTACCCTGTAGCTAACACAACATACTGTAGAATGATGTTTTTGCCTATAGTTGAATTGAGATTACCATGGATCCGGATCAGAGGCCCAAAACTTGCTGCAGAAACCATTCGCCACTCACTGATTTCTTCATCCATATACGGAGCAATCCTTCACTTTTACATATTGTCTACCAACGGAGCAAACCAAGCTGACGTTGCTTTTGTCTTGTTCTGGCTGAAGAACACACGCCACTTGTTCTCATCCGTTCAAATTACACGGTTGATGACAAAGACTAACCTCACTTTTCGGTTCTTCATACCGATGAGGAAAATTATGGTGGGTGAATAGGCATAAAGTCCAACTTCCTTCAAAAGAAAACCACCGACTTCCCAGACTGTGGTTTATATATATATATATATATATAT
>NC_068986.1:15670740-15671466 GCF_001194135.2 Octopus bimaculoides | reverse complement strand
ATACTTATATGTATATTTGAACGTGTATATATATATATATATATATATATACACTTACATATATAGTTATATAAATATATCTACATATGCATATATATGAATAATACATACATTCAATCCATAATCACGATTTACTTGGCAAGAAATTCCTGCACTATTATTCAAACGGTCTCTTAACAACATCCTCTGAATTACAGTGTTGCTGAACACTTGTTTTCCATAGACTCCCTCATTTTTCAATTACACAAACGAACTCATTTCTTCATTAAGCTTGAGCATTCTTGAAACAACACTCTTTGATCAGAGCTTGCCATTCCTTCTATTTTCTATACGGACACTCCATAACTAAGGCTTTCACCCACTTTCCATGGTCATTAATTCATTACTATTCGATATAAATCTTCGCACTGTCAGGACAACTCACTTTACATCTGTTGCATTGTTGCCTGATTTTACGTTTTCAGTTTTAGACCATTATATTCTCTAACTTCAGACAAACATTTTCTCCATGACTCTATTATAAACGTTTAGTTACATATCACTTCCAAGAAATTTTTTGTAAATAATGAACACACTTTAAAGTTTATACAGTAAAAATCCCATTTGGAATAATGAAGCAAAAATGTAAATATATGTAAATTTATTTTAGTTCTATAATGTTGGCCACTACTTTATATATGTATGTGTGTGTATGTATTTGTATATACATATATATATATATATATA
>NC_068986.1:15667471-15670343 GCF_001194135.2 Octopus bimaculoides | reverse complement strand
ATATATATATATATATATATATACAAACGCACATATATATCACTTTTATCATGTAAAATGATGACGCAATGATACTTTTGAGCTTCTCTATGCGTTCCTGCTTTTTCATCTGAAATGATGTGAATTTTTACAATGTCTCACGAGAATATTCGTACTAGAAATTCACGTAACATTCTATAGTAACCTATGCTTCATGAGGCTCCGAGTTTGGGGGTGAAGTATTTATTATTCAAAAAATACTACCGTAGTTCGAATGATGGACTGAATTATTTTCATTACTTTCACAGTAATTATAAATCAGACTTTAAAATTTGTTTTCTGTAAATATAATATAAAAGTTACTCAGCGAAAAAATATTGTGAGCCAGATTCGGCTGTAATTCGCTTCCGGCATGTACACTGCGGTAATCTTATGGAGGTATTGACACAAGGTCGTCGTGGTGGATTTGGTAGTGATGTTGATGATATCGTAAATTCACAATGGACGATAAGAAATATCGAAGGCACGTAGGGTTCATGTTTAAATAGACAAGCATTGAATTATATTTCTGTAATTATCTATACTTGTAGATACGTACATACAAACATATATATGAATAAATATGAATGCCTGCACGCACGCACACACAAACAAACACACGCGCACACACAGACTCTCTCCTCCCACACACAGTTGGTGTGTGGTCAGAAGTTTGCCTCCCAACCACATGGTTTGTGTACAGTCCAACCCCTTGGCACATTGGGAAAGTTAATTATTTTATAGTTTCGAGCGAACCAAGACCTAGAACATTTTGGTACCACTTTCAACCTTTGCGACTTTTTCAACTTTCAGTAAAGCATGAAAAACAATTAAATTGTGGAAAAGTTGAATGAAAAGTTTTTTTTTTTATGTTTCCATAGTTTTGAGATTATAATCAGCATAGTGTTCAACCTATTAGCATCGCATTACCAAGAACAACAAGCGGATGTATTAGTACAACGCTCGGGAAGTGAAAAAGTCTTTAAAGTTTCGATCCTACGCTCTTCCACAGAAAGGAACACGGAAAGAAACATGGAGAGAAGTAAGGAGAGGAAAAAAAGAATGTTTAGTATATATGTATATGTATGTGTGTATATGCGTGTATATATATATATATATACATACATATATATATATATATATATATATATATAGAGAGAGAGAGAGAGAGAGAGAGAGAGAGAGAGAGAAAGATACAGAGACAGAGAGAGAAGGAAAGAAAGGGAGAGAGAGAGAAGGTGGGACAGAGATCCCCCTTGGGTCATGACTGACCATGGAATTGCACCTAGAAAGTTTCCCTCCGAGGCAAGGTTGTTTATGGGAAACCAGCAATCGTCTGTGAATACCAGCTTCTCCCTCCACTCCACCGATTTTGTCTATGGTAAAGCTAAAGGCCGATGTGCACAGCTTGGCCACAGAGACGTCGCAAATCATTTCTACAGCTGATTGAACTGGAGTAACGTGAAATAATGTGTGTTGCTGAAGGACATAGCACACATCCCGTTCCGATACATATATATATATAGATAAATAGATAGATAGATAGATAGATAGATAGATAGATAGATAGATAGATAGATAGATAGATAGATAGATAGATATGGGTGTGAGGTTGTGTGTATGTATAAGAAATAGTATCCTTTACTCGGAATATAAATTCATAAAATTCATTTAAGCCTACCAACGTTCGCCAGAATTTTTACTATCTAATATATACGCCTAGATCGATGTATATAATTTTCCAATACCAAACAGAATCTGGGTAACCAATTCCACAAGCAGTGCTAAATTTTTTTATTATACCTTATATTTTCATACCTTTATTGACATTTGGAACTTTCAGTAGTTTTGCTGTTATTGGAATGTTTCAAAGGAGAGAAATGTGTCAGACCAAAGCGGTTGCTCCCTGTCTCAGTTGCTTGGGATGTGTGTATTTGATCATAGTCTGTCTAAGCTCGACGATATATCTAAGTTTTTCATTTAGTTTCAAAAATGCGGATTCAGAACGTTGTTTTAATATGCAATTTTTGACAGAATTGCTTTCACATTTCACATGTATTTCTTATGGTTATTCGAAGTTATATCCCTGGAATGTCTGTAAGCAATTTACACTTCATTTTTGCCGCTACATTTTTCAAATATACACAAACCGTACGCTGTTATGCTCATACTTCTTAATTTCACTACTGCCAAATAATATAACACATAACTTTTGTCTTTCATTCTCTAGTTATTCATTCATACCAGCAGGGATTTTAATAGCTATTTCTGTTGCCTTGGTTCATAAGCTCGGGAAAGACTAAATTTCAGACAATAAAACCAGCGCAACATCTCGAAACGGAAAAATAAAACAACAATGTTTTCGCTTTAATGTCGCGGGGAGGATTTTGCATACCTTTCGTTATCTATATGGTATTGAATGATTTGGATCTGATTAGCAGCGGCTTTGCGTTTCGTGCACTTTTCTATCGGGAATATAGTCTTATTAGAATATTTCTCTATATAATACAAATCATCACAATCTTAGTTTACATAATTTATTTTACATGTTGTCTAAGAAAGTTCATGGTCCGTAATTTTTTTTTCGCAGTGCGGCTTTTTTTCAGCAAATTTTATTCAACACAAATAATAACAATATTTAACAAAAGCATCTTTAAATGAGGGTTTTGCCGTCTGCCAATCAAATGGGAAGCAGTAATTGAAGTAGATGGTGAAAATGCTCCGGAATAATCATTTAAAGATGCTTTTGTTACATGTTGTTATTGTATTTGCTGAATAAAATTTGTTGAAAACAAGCCGCAATAACTTTGGACCAATCCAATATATACATATATAAGCAATTATGTATGTATAT
>NC_068986.1:15666880-15667371 GCF_001194135.2 Octopus bimaculoides | reverse complement strand
CTATCATCTATCTATCTACCCAGCTAGCTAGCTGTCTAAAAACACAGATTTATACACGCAAAAATATATGTATATGTATATATATACATATATATATACATATATTATAAGGTTTTTAAACTTTTAAATTTTCATATTCAAAAGAGACAGAGACTTCAAATTCGATATATCGATTTATTCACCACTCTATGTTAACATTTCTGTGCCAAACTTATCCAGTGACTGGTCCATTGGATTTAGACATTTGGCACTTCTTCAGGAGTGGTTACCTTTCGAACAAAACGCGAAAAAACACATACATAACTATTATTAAGTCTTTAGGATCTCGTTAGCTTTCGTCTTTGTTAGGAATTGTAACAACTGACAACAACAACAATAATAATAATAATAATAATAATAATAATAATAATAATAATAATAATAATAATAATAATAATAATAATAGGAATAAACACAAAGTAAATAAACTAAATAAACCAAAGTACCCTCAT
>NC_068986.1:15660112-15664643 GCF_001194135.2 Octopus bimaculoides | reverse complement strand
TATATACACACATATACGTCTCTAGATGGAGAGATTGTGTCAGGTTAATAAATTTAGAACAGAAAATATAATCGATAGTTATGACTTGATAGTCAAATCCATAATGCAATTTCGCAGAATTCAATTGATTCTATGATGATCGAAGTTATACATCTGGTGAAACATGGAATTAGATAAGTGCATGTAATCCTCTGATATTCTTCAGATTAAAGACAAACTATGCAAATGCTACTTACATCAACGTCACAAAAATTCATGTAAACCACTTGTTTGATTTCAAAGTGTAATAGGGATTATACCTTCAAACTTTCTGACTACGCAACGTACGAAATAAATAGTGGGCAGATATACTCGGATTCATAACTAACTTACTTGCAATTGCGACTTGCGTTACACTAATCTCTTCTGATCTACACTGAATAACCTATTCTGCTGGTTTCCCGTCATTATTTGGTCGTATCTTACCATCATTGCTTTCTTTGCAATGGGCCGCTGTTTCATTTCATCCATTACCACTTTTAGGCCCTTTCCCTCAATATCATACTTCCTGTTCAGTACCCTGTATTTTCGTTCACTTTTAAGCTCCCCGTCCCCTTTTCGGTTGGCATATCTAACCCCACCTGTATTCTTCTTTTCCGCCATGGATCTTTCCTTTTGTCACTTCCATTATATTTCTTTTTCTTAACATCAGCACCTACATTTTCTGATACAGCAATACTTGCTGCCTTGATCAAATTGTTGGTCTCTGTGCTGGTTTTTGCTCTAATAGATTTCAGCATTTCATTTACATTTTTCGTTTCTTGGTTCAATTTCCACCGATGAACCTTTTTAAGGTGCAAATAATATTGCTATCGTTCTCCTTTAGCCTTGCTTTTATTCTGTCGTAGATTGTCTTTTGCCCGTACTATTAATTTTATTGTCTTCTTCCAAACCACCTATATGTCTCTAATCCAGCAAGCGATCATTGTTCCTTTACTGTGGTTTATGAGAGATTTCACCTCTGTTTTCTGCTATGAGATTACTTTTATCCGTAAGAACCGTATTTTAATCGTTACCTCAGCTGCTATATTCCAATACCCGTCTTTCTATAGCTTCGAGATCTATTCTGTGAACCAACATTTTTTTTTTTTTTTGTTATTGCTCTGGCTTGATCACATAAACTCTGTTCCGTGAGTTTAAACAATCATCTTTCTCTGTATTGATCATATATACGATGTCGGTATACCCAAATATGTGCACCATTTTCGTTTACAGAGTTGCTCAGGTAGTAATATTCTATGACTACAGCAGCGACTTGTTTAATCCATCCACGCCGTGTGTGCTGGTCCATTGCTGGAAAGCGACAGGCTGGAATCGGGTTGGTGTCCCTGAGCCTGCAGAGTGCAACACTTTTATCATCAAAGGCTTCAGTTTCATTACCACCGTTATTCACAATATTTTGTTTTTTCATTGTCACTCATATGAGGCAGAGATTATCAGGTTGCGCAGTTAACAGTGCTTTTAGTGTGATGCCATCAAAGATGCACCGATGATCGGCACATGTAGAGATTCTAACAGCTTCCTTTCATTAATACTATTATCATCACTGATATTATTTTCATTTTTTTTTACTATTGCCATTGTTAATATTTCCTCTAATCTGACATGAGATTTTGCTAATTGACATTAACACTCTCGTGTTAGTACCTGTCTGCGGGACTTATCTGTTAGCCTAGACAATTCGATAAAGCACCGCTTCTATAATTATAAACAAATAAATGTAGTCAAACGAGACAAAGAAACAAGTAAAAAGCTAATACGCACACACATACACATGTTTATATATTTGTTTAATGCATTTGCGATCAATAATGACTCCTTTTTGTCATTTGCTTTTATTCAATTTATTTTTTATGTGTGAATTATTAATACGTTACTTAATCTTATTTCGAAATATAAAAAAGTATTCATGTAAAACTGGGGTGCGAACATATTTAATTAGTTTACGTACTTACGTGTTTTTGATGTGTACTTAACCGGATATAAGTCCAATAAGGACTTACTCGGATATAGTCCAACACTTTTAATTAGTATTATTTACTCGGGTGTAGTCCCATTATATGTCAGTGTGGCGAGTGTGTTATTATTATTATTATATATATGTATGTATAATGATTGAAGACGGTATATAACTAGGAGCATTATTTAGCACAACAATCGTTTCGGCTTCCTCCTGCACTCTTCACAAGTGGGTGTGGGACAATGTAACGACATCAGATGCAATGCACAGTGCATGGAGCCACATGAGGAAAGGTAACATGATTCAAAATTTATAAAATTTACATTTCGTTTTCGCTCCTAGTTATAAGCTAGTGGTGATTTGCTAATAGTCTACACACATTTTGGTGAAGTGAGGAATATTGCGGAAAGGAAGAAGTTGATGTATAAAAATTTAAAAGATCCAAAGAATTTAATGTAAATGGGGCTTGGGTTTATACGTGTGTGTGTGAGTGTGTGTGTGTGTGTGTGTGTGTGTGTGTGTGTGTGTGTGTGTGTGTGTGTGTGTATGTGTGTGTGTGTGTGTGTGTGCTTGTAAATCTGGGCTTGCCTGTGTGTCTGCCTGCTTTGTTTATTATGTAAGAGTGTAAATAGTTCCAAACATTTTTATGGAAAATTCATTGACCTAAAAGAGATCAACTGTGAATGCTGAATTCGGGTTGCAATGCTTGCATTCGACTTAATAGAAAATTACTTTGAATGATAAAAATAGTTGATTTCATATTTTTCAGATTTTCAGTATTTCAGATGTGCAAACGTTATATATTGTATACGAGCTATACAGAGATAAAATCAATTTCTGTATCACGTATTTGACACGTTATTCGTATATCAATTTATATTTTTTAATCATTCCCTTTAGAATTATTTGCAAAAAATTGTAGATTGTGTGCCTAGTATGCCTATGCTTCGCTACAGTGCGGAATTTCTCACTGAAATATTTATTTGAGTGAACCTATTCATGATAACCTTGGACTGAGAATTTAATATTAATTACAGGCAAATATATACCACTCGCCCAGTTTGTGCATTTATTAGATATGTTGCAAGCAGAAGATAAGTAGTGAATATGTTATTCGTTTTAAAGAGTATTCTGTGAACCAACATTTTTTTTTAGTGTGATGCCATATTATATAATATTTACCTAATTTCTATTTTAATGTGTGATGCTGATACCTTCGTTTAGATAGATATATATTTCATGAAACAAATAATAGCATCTCTCTTTCAACGTTATCACGACTGCAATCATACCGAGGTATTAACACCGACAATATTTTGAAACTTTAATAGTATTAATTGTTATTGTTCAGCACAATGCAAGAGATTCCAACTACTAAAAATAATTTTTAAAAATATAAATTTTAAAACTGATATCTTTAGATGGCTGACTGATAATGATTGACATATGTACTACGGTGTGTTTCAGGAAGACATGTTGATTGAAAGAGAAAAGAGTGTGAAGATTTCCCACTAGTACTAATGAAGGGCTTGGTCTCAACAAACACATGAATGACATCGATTTTTTTGCATAAACAAGCATTTATATTGTTCAATAAATTTCATGACGAAGATGATAATGACGACAATAATAACAATAGTAATAATGATGAAAACTTAGAATTATAATGAAAACTATGAAGATGTAGTATATGATAATTATGACGCCACTGATAATGCTGATGGTGAAAATAGAAACACCATTATTTTCAAAACGTTCGTGTTTGCCCACTGTCATATGTTAATAATGAGACAGAAGTTTCAAAAGAAACTATGAGGGACACACTTTTATCTCCTTCTGTAGGAGATATCGCAGGACAAGAAATAGTTTTACATTTCTCCCGATGATTTTATTCTGTTGAGAGTTTTAAGTTTGATTAGCAACTGTTTGGTATATATAGTAACATACAGAACGCTTCAGGGAAATTTTCTAAAACATGTTTTCAAAAGCCCAAAACGCTGAAACAGTCTGTATACATATTGCAACGCACAAACACTTAACCGTCACTTCATCAGATGAGATATTTACACATCATTTAGATCCGTAGATTCATGTTTTTCTACTCGGAATTTACTGGGGTAATTTTGGACGAACCAGTAATTATTTCTATGTATGTGTATTGGCTTGCCGCCATTCGTGCCTCATCTATGTATCTATCTGTCTAGCTAGCTACCTGTCTATATTACCGCCTGACCGTCGTGCCTTGTCCCGATGCCACCATCACGAAACTAGAACGCATACTTTTCCGCTTTCTGTGGAAGGGTAGCGTTCCGATGGTGAGGCGATCCATTTGCTGTCAACAACCGTTACGTGGAGGACTGGGGATGCCGTGGTTAATGATGCGCAGACATGCGCTGAGACTGCGGCATCTCTGGAACTTCATTGACGACGGTGAACAGGTGTGGGCGCCGTTTGTGAGGCACGCCTTCCCGCAGCTCGTCTCACTCACCGAACTGCAAACATGGATCAGGAAGAGACCGAAACTGGGCGAAT
>NC_068986.1:15653283-15654081 GCF_001194135.2 Octopus bimaculoides | reverse complement strand
CGTTGTCCCCACTTTTGTTTTTTTTTCTGCTTTGTTTTCGACCCCCTCGAAAAGAAAAACTCTACATTTGTATTTTGTCCCCTCTGTGTTGAGCCCTGTGTGGCTAATAAAGAAACCTATCTATCTATCTATCTATCTATCTATCTATCTATCTATCTATCTATTTATCTCTCTATGTATCTAGCTGTCTATTTATTTGTCTATCTATCTATCAATTTTTCTGTCTATTTATCTATGTAGCTATTTATTTATATATCTATTTGGGGGGAGAAATACAGATGTTCCTCCCTGTGCTGCTCATCTCTTATGCCCCTGCCGTAAAGCTTCACTTTCACACTCGCCAGCTTAATTTACTTCGTCCTTAGTCGAAAGACACCTGTTGTTAATGTCATGTTATTTTGTATGTGTATTCGTGTACCAATTCTCCGTTTTTTTTCTGTCCTTGTTTTCGTATATATTTGCTGCTTTCTTCCAAGGAACCTAGTGCATTTAGCTTAGTTTTCCTTTGGGGCCGGCCAGATTGGAGCAATTTCGAGTATAACCAGCCGAAATTGCAACGATAATCTGGAACTCGACTGTGGAAGAATACACTGAATGACCTGTCCTTGTTTCTTCTGGTTCCTTTTTTTATCATTAGTCTAGATGTCTTGTTGTCCCTTTTTTGTATCATCTGACTGTCTGGATGTTTTGCGTTCTTGTCCCATATTTTGTATTCCTTTTTAAATATATATGGCTGTGTACGTACACTTTGGCCTCTTATATACATATCTATCTATCTATCTATCTATCTATATATAT
>NC_068986.1:15650270-15652496 GCF_001194135.2 Octopus bimaculoides | reverse complement strand
TTAAAGGAAGGTGGCGGAACAATATTCACGATAGACTCGGCTGATAAGTGGGCTCGTCCCACACGCGACAACAGCCGTTCGACGAAGGTCCACAGCTCTGAAATATCTGGACACTGCACGAGTGCATGCAGAACGGTTTCGTCGCTCTGACCGCATCTCGGGCAGGTCGGTCCGGTGTTTTTCGAACCGTGTCTGTAGATCTTCAGATAGATAGATATATAGATAGATATATAAATAGAGAGAGAGACATAGATAGATAGATAGATAGATAGATAGATAGATAGATAGATAGATATTCACAATTCCCCGATAAAGAACAGTTTCCTGATAACCAATCACACGAATATTTCTACAATTTTTACAACACGATATGTTTCCATAACGTTGTTGATATTTGGAACATTCGGTAATTTAGCCGTTATTGCAATATTTTGCAGGAGATAAATGTGTCTGTCTAAAGTTCCGCCATATCTGATTTATTTAGGCTCCGTAGGATTGTGCATAATCTGAGTAGGTTTCCCCAAGATATGTATATTAAACGCTTATTTATCAAAACGTGAACTCAGTCACAGCGATGGCTGAATTTATTTTTGACAGAATGGCTTTCTCTCTTGACATGTATTCCTCGCGGTTAATGGCAGTTATATCGCTTGAACGTTTGATAGCAATTTATGCTTCGTTTTCGCAACCGCATTTCACTAAAACTTTAAAAACTATTCACAGTTATGTTTGTTCTTCTGATTTCTATTTCTATAACGAAGATATTAATTGCACTACTGTAAAAAAAAAGCAGAGTATAATTTTCGCTCTGAATTGATAATGTATTCATTCTTACCAGCATGGATTTTAATCGCCAGATCTTTCGAATTGATTCGTAAGTTACTCCAACAATAAAAATCTGGCCAACACTCTCAAAGCAATGTCTCAGAACGAAGGATGACCACAATTAGCGTTGTAATTGCTGTCAATATCTTATTTCTTCTCACAACATTCCCTTTATCAATTTATTTCTTTGTATTATCGAACAGAAAAAGAGAATTTCACAAATTTTGGACACCTTTATTCTGTTGAGAGCTTTGGCCCTCATAAACAACTTCTTCAATTTTATTTATTATATGATTACAAGCAGAGCGTTTAGAGAAAAATCCTATAAAGCATGCCTTCGAGGACCTCCAGTGATGAGACAGACGCTCTATACATGAATGAAAGAAGTAATTAATATATACTTCATTATAAAAGGTCAGTAATTACTTACACGATATTTGCATCTACAGATAAAGATTTTTCTACATGTAAGTGTGCAATTGCTTGCAAAACCCAGTATGCTAACCATCAATGTATGAATGTATGTATGTGTATATGTGTAAATACACACACACACACACACACACACACACACACACACACACACACACATATATATATATATATATATATATGGTGAGAGGGATAACTCCCTATATATATATATATATAGATATAGATATATATGTACATAGAGACTGCACTAAGGAAAATCAGACAGGAATGACAGAATGATAGGGCAAAAGTGGCACAAGAAGCATCTGAGAGAAATGATGCCATGGGTCTGATTTTCCTTAGAGCAGTCTGCACTTTCCCTTTCAGATATCTGTAAGCTTCGTTTGAGTTGGGGTTCAAGAACTAAGAAACAAGTGTGTTGACTAAGATTTGATTTTCTAACAGTGGATCCATGAATTTCTCTTGATCGTTCTGAGAACCATTCACTGCACTGACGTAATTTGAATCCCACTGACGAATCTATTTTGTTTTGAAATCTTCCCATAGATAGTCTGTGTCAAGATGGATACTTTCTATAGCATTGTGAAATCTTTGCAAGTTGCTCGATAATTTAAAGTTTGCAACATTTAACTTTCGGGGACCAGACTATCGAATTTTACACATTATCGAAAAATCTATTTCTCCATGCACTAGACGTGGCCCGAACGCTAGCAATGACTTTCATATCACGTTTTCTGATCAAAATATAACGTATGAGATGCCATTGCTTAGATCGTGGGTACATCCAGGGGGTTTTATATGTATTTTTTTAGCTTAAACAGAGTGTTGGTAACAACGAAATTATTCTCAGTACAACACTTCAAAAGAACTACTGTCAAACGTCAAAAAAAATCTGTAGACACGCATATATGTATCTATGTACATAAATGTATGTATGTATATATATATATATGTATATATATATAT
>NC_068986.1:15648808-15650033 GCF_001194135.2 Octopus bimaculoides | reverse complement strand
CATATATATATATATATATGAATATTTATGTATGTATATACGTATTATGTGTGTGTGTGTGTGTATGTTTCGACCAAAGATTTGTTCCGGCTACGTCTAAATTTATGGTGTGTTTACGTCCCTGTATACTAGCGGTCCGTCAAAAAGAGACCGATAGAATAAATACTAGGCCTACAAAGAACAAGGCATGGGGTCGATTTGCCCGACTAAAAGCGGTGGTTCAGCATGGCATCAGTGAAATGACTGTAACATGTAAAAGAATATATGAAAAACCGTATAAACGCTAACATGTTTCTAATAGCGGACTTCTTTTTACCATTTTCCCTGCAAGCGCTGAATCAAGACATAGTTTATAATTTGTAACCGATAAATATTTTGTAACAGTTATTCAGCGACAAAAGTTTTGGGAACCAGGTTTGGGAGTAATTCTATTTACGAAAAGAAATACTAATAGAGATATTTATAAAATAAAAAGGTCTAAAGGTGATGTCGTTAGACCTCTGGCAGACAATGACGCACGATTATGTATTAGTGCTGACGGATGTTGCATTAATGGCATTAGTAATGAGAGAGTAAATTTACAGCAAGCAAAACAGAGGGCTGGTTAGATCTGCGACAGAATGAGTAATATACTAATAATAATCCTTAGAGTTATTCTTCGGATTTCAGCAGTCGTTTTGACACTAAACCTCAAGCGAACATCATTCCTTGCTGCAAAAATGAACATTTAATAGTTTTCGGGTTATCAAAATAAGAAGGACAATAATTGTGATGATGATGATGATGACGACGACGACGACGATGATGATGATGATGATGATGATAATGATGAGAATGATGGTGCTTGTTGTGATGATGACAATAATAATGACGGTGGTGGTTTTCGTGGCGGTGACAGTGATGTTGATGTTGATGGTGTTGGTGGTGGTGGTGGTGTTGGTTTTAGTGGTCGTGATTTATTAATGACATGTTCAATTAATACATGTTTGCGTAGTATAATAAGCTGATGATGCAAGGGAACGAATGTATACAAACGCCCAATGGAAGAAACCTTATCGTCGATATATATACATGGGATTATTGCTTAATATTGGCAGGTAGCCATTAATATTATCAATCAATCTATACACACAAGTGCATACACACACACAAAAACACACTTACAGACACACATACGCACATATATGTGTATATATGCATATATATATATATATATATATATATA
>NC_068986.1:15645283-15648244 GCF_001194135.2 Octopus bimaculoides | reverse complement strand
ATATATATATATATATATATATATATATATATATATATATATATATAAACTTCACAATTAGGAATTATACTTTAATAGCGTTTCCAGTTTATTATTTCTAAACGTCGGTGACATCAAACGACGGAATAAATATTTGTGAAGCGTACTGTCAAGGATTTCTAATTTAATTTCGTGTGCGCTTTGTAAGTTAAGCATGTTTTAACTTCGAGAAGAAAAGAGAATAGAGAAATTATTAGCGAATAAAGGCTTATAACTCAATTCGAAATACTGTTTTTGAAATAAGCAAAACAGAACAATTTTCGACACATTACTGGGCCTGTAAATATGCTAATTCGGCCTTACTAGCATTTTTGCGACACATTCTAACAACTCCTACATTGTTGCTCTCATGTAAATTAGATAGATAGACAGACAGACAAAGAGACAGACAGACATACATACAGACAGATACATTGATAGATAGATAGATGGATAGATAGACAGACAGACAGACATATATAAGGATGTGTATATTGATCGAGAAATATATATTGTATTATTCTCGCAATATAAATTCATAAATAACAGTTGGTTAACATTGCATTCAATCTTACACAGTTCCAACGGAATTATTATAATATTATGCAAGCATCAACATGGATATATACAACTCCCAAATGTTCAACTCTAAATTGATGTCGAATCATACAAACATTTCTACAATTCTTTCTATACGGTATATTTCCGTAACATTACTGACATTAGGAACTTTCAATAATTTAGCTGTTATTGCAATATTCTGCAGAAAGGAAATGCGTCAATACAAAGCTGCCCCTTATTTTATTTGCTTGGGGTTTGTAGATTTGAGCATAGTCTTGATAGGTTCCATCAGATATATCAGTTATAGTTTTATTCGTCAAAATATCACCTCAGCCAACGTGATGTTTGATTATCCAATTTTGGACAGATTTGTTTTCTCTCTAGATATGTATTCCTCGTGGTTAGTGGTGGTTATATCGCTGGAACGTTTGATAGCAATTTACACTCCATTTTTCCAGTTACGCTTCACTAATACTTACAAACCGTACGCTGTTATGTTTACTCTTCTGATTTGTATTTCTATAACGAACTTATTAATTGCATTACTGGAAAATAATATAGCGCATAATTTTCGCATATCATTCTTTTTGTATTCATTCATGCCAGCGGGATTTTTATTCGCCAGTTCTGTTGCTTTAATATATAAGTTGCTCAAACGACCAAATCTCGGTCAACAGATTCAACACAACATCTTAACACAGAGAATGACAACAATTCGTGTTGTAATTGCCATGAACGTTCTATTTCTTCTGACAACATTCCCTTTATCAATTTGTTTCTTTGTAATAACGCAGAATAGTAAAAAATTTTACATAAATTTCGACACTCTTGTCCTGTTGAGTACTTTTGCGCTGATTAACAACTGTTTCAACTTCGTTTGTAATATGATTACAAACAGAGCGTTTCGAGAAAATTTCAAAAGAACATTCTTCTTAAGGCCTTCAGTGGTCAGACAGAATCTATATATATTGCACGACAGAAATAATTAAACTTTATTCCATAAGGTAAGTAGACATTCGCATAATATTTGCATCTACAGTTATATGTCTTTTTGCACTTTCTAATTACATATGCAATTGTCTTCGTTCCAGCACACGATCTCAGATCAGGTCACTTGCTATGCAAGTACATCTCCGTAATTACATAGACTTATATGTAAACATGTGATATGTTTATTTTTGTAGGTGTGTAATTCCTTTGTAAGCTCCTATATTTCTTAAAAACATCAACCTACGTATGTATCTTGCGTAACTTTATCCATCTACCTACGTATCTATATATTTGAATGCATATATATATATATATATATATATATATATATATATATATATATATACGTGTGTGCGTGTGTGTGTGTGGATGTATGTATATATCTATGAGTGTGTGTGTACGTGTGTGAGTGTGTGTATATGTGTGTTTGTGCATATGTATCTATGTGTGTGTACGCGTGTGTATGTAGATGCTTATATATAAATATGTGGGTGTGTGTGTGTGTGTGTCTGTAAATAGTTGGAATTTACAAAAAAAACTAAGATGAAGACATGTGTATAAAAAACACACAGATATATTAGTTTAACGCTCGGGAAGGTGAGGAATTTTTTTTTACAATTCGAGCCTACGCTCTTCAACAGAAAGGGGCACGAGAAAATAAACAGAGAGAGAATACAAAAAGAAAGCTTTAGTAGCTAGCGGTCAATCATGGCGATGGCCAGACAGAGGTTGTCAGACAGTAGTGCTATGAAGAAGGGGAGATAATATACACAGATTTATACACTCACACACATAAACATATATTTTAACTATTTTACAATCAATTCATCTATCCTTCCATCTTTCTACCTATGTACTCTGTAACATTTACAATACATCTACTCAACTCAGGCACATCGATGACACTGTTCGTATTTGTCACAACCGAAATCATATATATTACATATGCGTACATAGGCCTGTGTCTTCTTTTCTTTACTATTTTATAGTGTGTTCATGCTTTTGTAAATGCAATCAACTTCTTTCAAATTCATACCTGCAATAAAGAATTCGCATTGAATATGCGATGGAAGTCTAAACGATGAAGGGCTTCCGAAATTTGACTGCTGGATATAATTACATTATTTACATTTGACGGACATTTGTCCTCATCTTCTTTTTTGTTAACACAGCATTTCGGCTGATATACCCTCTAGCATTCATCAGGTGTCTTGGGGAAATTTCGAACCTGGTTTTTCGTTCCTAAGGTATTTTTCGGTGTTATTATTATTATTATTATTATTATTATTATTATTATTATTGTTATTATTATTATTATTATTATTATTATTATTATTATTATTATTATTATTATTATTATTATTATTATTATTATTATTATTATTATTATTA
>NC_068986.1:15641036-15644583 GCF_001194135.2 Octopus bimaculoides | reverse complement strand
TTCTCAGCCATTGCTGGGATTTTTCTCTGTCTATTTCTTTCGCATTTAGTTTAGCCCAGTATTTACCATGTAGGAGCTTTTCTTGCCATCGTTTTATCATGGTCCGTTGCTGTTCTAGTTTTAGTTTGGATTTCATTTGTTTTATAGCTTTTGTTGTTTCTTCTTCTTCTTCTTCGTATTTGTTAGGTATTATTATTATTATTATTATTATTATTATTATTATTATTATTATCATTATTATTATTATTATTATTATTATTATTATTATTATTATTATTATTATTATTATTATTATTATAATATTAACATCGAGAATGAGAACTCAGATTCCAAATTCCCCCAAGACAACCGATGAAGGCTGGAGGGTATACAAGAGAAACATTTTGTTAAGAACAAACAAGATGAGTACAAATATCCGTCAGATGTAAAGAATGTACATAATTCTTCATCTTTTGAATATGGAACTGGATATAATTGTCATTACCTTCACATGAATGATAAATCACATACAAGTTTCAGATGTGTATCCAATAAATGTTATGTACATGTTATAGAGAATACAATATAAAAATATGCTTTTCTACGCTAGGCTTAAGTCCCGAAATTTTTGAGGCCGGGGTTCACTCGATTAGAGCTCCCCCAATACGGAGCTGGTACTTAATTTATCGACCCTGAGAGAATGAAAAACAAAGTCGACCTCGGCAGAATTTAGACTCAGACAGACGAAATTCCGCTGAGTATTTTACCCAGCTTGCTAACGTTTTTGACAGCACGTAGTGTTATAATAGGAATATTAAGTACACAATTCTTTCAAACCATTTCATTTTTGAAAACATACATTACATGATTATTTGCAAGAAACTTTAGATCACGCGCCTAGCTTTTCTGTGCTTCGTAATCGGGTTAAATGTTTCATTAGAATAGTTATTTTAATGATGAAAAATATCTAAATACTTAACTACAAAATACTGGCAAAGATATTCCAGGTGAGCTGTAAAGCTTTTCGGTTGTTCTGAAATATGTTGCTAAATAATCAAACATTAAGAGACATTTTTTTTTCCTTTTCCAATTCATTGTAAAACTGGATATTCCATCTCGTATATTATTTATGTACTTTGGTTTATAATGTACAATAATAATTCCTTGGTTTCAGTTAGTGATTCTCGACCATTTCTTTCCCTGTGCACTATTTTAATCGGATGGACTCTGAGAATAATTGGCGAATATGGAAATTTGAATTCATGCCATTACCTATGAAAGATACTCATGGAAAATATGTGGAGATTTAATAGTCATTGGAATATTAACAAGAATGCAGGCCGGTTTCACAAAATGCCGTTGTTTCTTGTGTCTATCAGATAATCAGGCAATTGAAAGACATTATTCGGAATCAAACTGGCAGACAACAACATCATACCAGCAAGGATTGTCTAGCGTTAAGAATACATCATCCATGTTCTGTCCTCTTGCCTCCTTCGCACATAAAGCTTTGACTCATGAAACAGTTTTTAAAGACGCTAGGGAAGAAAAATACCAAAGGGTTTGAGTATATTGTTGAAACGCTTCCCAGAATCACACAGGCTAATTTGAAAGAAGATATCGTCGTCGGACCCCAAATTAGAGAAGTACGCAAAGATTTCAACTTCAAGCCAACACTGGATGAACTGGAACTGCCTGCCTGGAATGCTTTCAATTGGATCTGTGAGAATTTCTTGGGCAACAAATAGGCAATGGACTATAAGGATGGCATCAAGAATATTCTAGAATGTTACTCAGCAATGGGTTGTCGCATGTCACTGAAAGTTCACTTCTTGGACTCCTATTTGAATTTCTCCGCTAATAACCTTGGAGCAGTGTCTTATGAACATGGTGAAAAATTTCACAAGTATATTAGTGCTATGTAGAAACGGCACCGAGGCTTCTGGAATTCTGGAATGAGAGTACGCTTGCTGACTACTGCTGGACACTTTACCATGATCAACCAGATCAGGAACACCGAAGGAAATCCATATTGCAATGATTCTAATTCTGTTGTTCTAACTTTGGCTGTTTTGTCTGATCTTTTTTTGTGTGTATTCACTCTTTGTAGAATGATAGCGGTGATTTGTAATTGAATAAACTCATTCACTTTCTAAAAATAATATTTCCTCATTTATTACGTTAATGATTTCATAACTACAAATATGTAAATATTTCCATGTATCTACTGAAAGACCGGTACGTGCTGCAAACAAATGAAGTGAAATTTTGAAATCAGCATGAAAAATTATTCCAAAAAACGTTACTTTGCATTTATAATGAGTATAATACATTTAAATACATTGACCAGTGTTCTGGTTTCGATGATGATGATGATGATGATGATGACGACGACGACGACGACGACGACGACGACGATGACGACGACGACGATGACGACGATGATAACAACAACTACGGTGTTGGCGAAAATGATGGTGATGACGATGACCATTGTAATATCACATTAGTAACGCTATTAGCGTGTTCAATACGTTCATGCTCGCGTAATATAATATGTTAATATTGTTAAAAAAAATGGATGTATACAAAGGAACAGTGTGAAACACACTATCATCGCCGAGTGTAGGCCATAATTAGTCTACGCTGAAAGAAGTGTAAACAGAAGACTTCTCGGTAATATGCACATAATAATATAATAAGGAACGAAAGGTAGTAAAGGGTGGAAGAAAGTTAGAGAGAGGATAGCAAAGGGGGAGGGGGAGAAACGGAAGATGAAGATTGTAGAAGGATAGAAAGACAGAAAGAAAGAAACTGACACAGAGTGTCGAGTCGCAGAAATTATATATAAAAGTAAAAACTTACACTGGACAAGGCGGCGTGGCGTTCGATTATGAATCAATAAATATAAGGTACATGATGTTCACGAGATCAACTACGAGTGAAAAATACGTAAACACATAAACTGTTCTACTCTTAGCACAAGGCCTGAAATTTTGGGGGAGGGGGACAGTCGATTATATCGACACCAGTATGCAACTGGTACTTCATTTATCTCTTTTGCGGAATCGGTAAGTTACGGGGACGTAAACACACCAGCATCGGTTATCAAGCGATGTTGGGGTGACAAACACAGACACAGAAATACATACACAAACATACACACACAAGAAAGGCAACGAAAATTCAATAGGTTATAGCAGTACGTACGTTTCGTACAAACTTCATTTATTTATGAAAATGTACTCCTCAGCTGCATAATGGAATTTCATTTTAGAAAGTCATTTTGTAGATGTGTGCAAAAATCTACAAAATGACTTTCTAAAATGAAATTCCATTATGCAGCTGAGGAGTACATTTTCATTACACATCTTATGTAGTGTTTTCACTACATAAATAAATGATGTTTGTACAAAACGTACTTACTGCTATAACTTATTGAATTTTTGTTGCTTTTCTTCAAATTTTATTCACCAAATCTCTTGATTTTGTTTTTGGCTTTACTCTACCAAATTCTGGTGCCTCAAACATTTTAAGTACCACATTGAATCTGTTGATTAAATCTATA
>NC_068986.1:15632841-15640771 GCF_001194135.2 Octopus bimaculoides | reverse complement strand
TATATATATATTTACGATAGGCTTCTTTAAATGTCCGTCTACCGCAGGGCTTTGTTCGGCTAAGCACTGGGACTGAACCGGGAACCATGTGGTTCGGAAGCTAGCTTCTTCATAATAATATTGATTTCAATTTTTGGCGCAAGGCCAGCGATGTTGCGGGAGGGGGATAAATCCACAGCTTTCTTTCATCGACCTGGAAAGTATAAATGGCAAAGTCGACCGCGGTACAATTTGAACTCGGAACATAAGGTCGAACGAAATGCCGCTAAGCATTTTGCCCAGCCTGCTAACTAGACTGCCAGCTCAACATTGACGAGGTTAATAACGGTGACGGTAATTATTATTTATTTAATTTTTTTTTTATAAAGGTGACAATGATAATGAAGGAGATCATGATAACGATGCTGATGACCATTGTGGTGACGACGACGATGATGATGATGACAGGGATCATGATTAATATTATGATCATTATGATATATTAGTAAAACCGTGCTCCTGTTCAATAAGTTAATATTCGTGTCATATTTTATGTTATTTTAAAGAGGAAATTATATTAACAGTAATGAAAGACTCACTATTATCACTTTATGTATAAAATTATTATATTAAACGGAGGCAAGGATAAACCGGATTTATGTTTATTATGCTCACAACCTACACACACACACACACACACACACACACACACACACACACACACACACACACATATATATATATATATATATATATATATACAAACATATATATATACATATAGATATACATATATACACACACATATATATATATATATATATATACGTGTGTGTGTGTGTGTGTGTGTGTGTGTGTGTGTGTGTGTGTGTGTGTGTGTGTGTATGTGTGTGTAAATCAAAGGGACTAACAGTTTGTTTCAGATTCGAGATTGTAGCAGTGAATATAAAATTGATGACTAGAATCTGACAGTAACATACGTAATTCAGTTGCATAGTATTCGAATGGAATTATTTCATGTGAGTTAAGTGCATTTAATCCTCTCATTTTCGGGAAGTATAAAAAAAACATTAGATTATATTTTTATTAGATATTTTATATTTAATATGTTAATATCATACGGAGATGTATCGTCTTTTTAAATATCTCTTTACTGTGATACTTGCTTGTTTCATTAATATAATACTGTCTCATATTGTTTATTTCAATAGCAGTTCGCCTTAAATAAGATACACCTCAAACTTACAATTATTTATGTTTCCTAAACTGCTTGCTTGGTTGCAAACTACAAACGGGTTATCATTTCTAAATTACTGTGAGCACAAAGTATGAAATGAATATCGGTTACATATACCGTAAATAATTGCATGAAACTAAGTTGGAATAGCATATTCAACATACAAATCGTATTCAGTGTTAATGGCAACCATAGAACTCGAAGCCAAGTCTATTTAACACATGAAATAAAAAAATATTGTAACAGAAACCCGAAAATTAATTTTCTTCATATTTATATATATATATATATACAGAGATAGAGATTAAGTATTTTATTCAACTTTATAGTCTACAGTAATTATTGCTGCTTAAGACATACGTCTAAGTTGAGACGATGCTAAACAGTACCGTCATAAGGAATCATACGAACTTAACTGCAATTCTTACTATACGGTATGTTTGCATGACGTTAATAGTATGTGGAAGTTTCTGTAATTTAACAGGGATTGTAATATTTTGCAGGAAAGAAATGCGTCAGTCTAAAATTGCCCCATACGTCGTGACTTTAGGTTTTGTAGACTTGGGTATAGTATTTCTTCTTTCCAATAAATATATATATATTATACTTTTATTTTTTAAAATGCAGACTGTGTTAAAATGTTATTTCACGATCCAGTTTCCAGGGGAATTACTTTGTTATTAATCACTTTTTCTTCATGGTTATTGGTAGTTGTATCACTCGAGCGTTTGTTAGCAGTTTTCAAACCGTTTTCCCGGCTAAATTTGTCTAATGCTTACAAACCATACGGCGTTATGTTCGTTCTTCTTATTTGTGTTTCTATAATATATACTTTAGATACAATATTGAGAAAATTGTTGAAGCATAAATGGAACATATCACTTGCCATTTATTCGTTTGTCCCAGCGGTGATTTAAATCACCAGTTCTGTTGCCTTAATCTATAAGCTACTCCAAAGACCGAACCTCGGACAACAGACAAAACGCAACTCACAGCGGAGTCGGACCAATATTTATGTGGTAATTTCCATGGATGTTTTGTTTTTGCTAACAACCTTTCCTATATCAATATTTACTTTTGTACTGACACAGATAGAATTTGAAGTTAATTTCAAAAACTATCTTATGTTGAATATGTTGTCGCAGATTAACCACTGTTTCAACTTTATTTGTTATATGATCACAAGCAGAGCATTTCGCACAACGTTTAAGAAAACATGTTTTAGGAAGCCCATAACGGCAAGACAGACTGTATACACACTGAATAGCAGAAATAATTAAAATAGGTTCTTCATAATGTAATTAGATATTTGCAAAGTATTTGAATTTAAATATTCGGGTGTTTCTTTCACTTTCACTTTCAATTTAATTTTATTTATATGTATGTATGTATAAGCCTATAAAATATTTCTGCATTCTTGTGACTGGTACTCAGTTTCTCGACTCCGAAAGGATGAAAGGGACAGTTGAAGTCGGTGGAATTTGATTCAGAACGGAACTACGAAGGAAATACCACTAAGCACGTCGTCCAGCGAGCTAACGAATAATAATAATAATAATAATAATAATAATAATAATAATAATAATAATGATGATGATGATGATGATGATAATCCTAAACTCACAAATACAAAGATCTCGAAATAGAAGTAACTCGAATGTGGAGCGAAAAAAAGAGAGACATTTCCTATAATAGTAGGTGCATTAGATATGATTAAAAAAACATTCATACAAATGCATCGCTAAAACACCAGGACTTACAGAAAATAGCACTGCTAGGCACGGCGTGCATTCAATACAATGAAAGTGAGAGTACCACAACAAACCACAGTACATACCCCATGCACATAGAACTGCGCTCGGGAGTGCAATGTGAACACGTGATGAAAATAATACTGAAGAATAATGACGATAACGACGACGACGATGATGATGATGACGACGATGGTGGTGAGGATGATGATGATGATGATGGTCATGGTCATGATGATGATGATGACGACGACGATGACGCTGATTATTATTATTATTATTATTATTATTATTATTATTATTATTATTATTATTATTATTATTATTATTATTAGAAGAAGAAGAAGAAGAAGAAGAAGAAGAAGAAGAAGAAGAAGAAGAAGAAGAAGAAGAAGAAGAAGAAGAAGAAGAAGAAGAAGAAGAGGCATTTTGCTAAGCATTTTGCCCTCTTTATGCCAAAATAATTTAATAATGGGACTAAAACCACTGTAGTAGCAATAAACAACCCGAATTCAACAAGGAAATGGCTGAAGTTTTTTAATTGTGAATGCAGAAGTTCATGGACCAGACTATACCTTATTTTCCAAGATCTAATTATCTAAGTGTTTACTCTCCAATACAACCGAAAATATCTTCGATATATTTAACGAAGCAACAGACCACGTCATCTGAGTCTGCCTCCAAATGAAAATATATATTTTTGTGATACGCTAAGTATGTACTTACATTGAGAGACATGCCGCCCTTCCGATACAAAAACACTCACAATAATTATGGATAATCATCCTGAGCCAGCCAGTCGTAGAAGAGATAAATATTATAATGTCAGCAGTATTTAACTGTTAAAACCTCAGCGTTCACAAAATTCCATCAAAATTGTTTCCTATGCATGTTCCTGTCGATCAGTATATGTACTTATGTATATCGGTGTTCAAAGCAGTAAATATCAAGATGGATCAAATGAGAATTCTCTGAAAAGATTTTGTTTTGCACCACTAAACTCGTAAATTTTGCAATGGCAATTTCGCTGCGTCACAGCTATTTTGAAATTCGTGTCACAACTCTGTCATAAGGACTATAATTGAACTGAAGTAGCTCTTATAATTACAGCTGAAGGAGACAGTGTACATTTGCCTCGACCCTAAATGCCCTTTCCATAATTTTCAGTCAAATTATTACCGGCATTTCTCCAAACCATTTATTGTAGCAAGTCTGTGAGAAGGGATAAGATATAATATCTGCCATATCCATCTATTCAATTTGAAGAACAAGGTCATGCATCAATATATTCGTCTCAGAAGAAGGACAACGCCTCATTCTATACATCAAACAGACCAAACGCCTATTCTTTTCTCGTTGTTTTATCGTGAGGTAAGATACATTTAGTCTCTCTGTACTAAATTATGTTGTTTGTGGTCCCGTAGTTGTGTCACATCATGTATATGCTAGTGCACATGTGTTTAAAATGTCACTATTGCCTGAGAAACCAGCAAAATACTTTATGTTGTCTCCATTCAAATTTCCGTTAGAACTGATCGTAAAATTCCAGCCGAATTGATTATGCACAAATATCTCATCCGACAATTGCAACATGTGGGATTCCCACACTTTGTCCGCACTCTCATACTTTTTATTTCGGCTCCTTCTACTAACACTGCATTATTATTGCTCAAGTATGGCTCACCAGGCTTCGGTGGTCATTTAGGATTAAAATCAATGTTCATGTCTAAATAATTTTTTGTAAGTTTGTAAAGCAACTATTTTTGTTTTGCGTTTTTGTTTTGTTTTGTAGTGTATTGTTTTTACCGTTGTCTAATCCCGATTATCGAAAGCACCAGATCCTTGGGCAAAAAACCTCACTTGGTAATGCTTGAATAAAAGGTTTTCTCGTTATATATGGTTATATGTAAGCGTTTCTGTGTGTGGGGGGGGGATGTGTGTGTGTGTGTGTGTGTGTGTGTGTGTGTGTGTGTGTAGTTGTAATGATAAGGTTTGTCTCAGACACGATATGTTGCTTATAAATTTAAATTATTATCAGTGTACCGTAAATATTATAATGCATTTTGTAATATTGGTCTGAAACTTGGCAAAAGACCAGCCAGTTCAGGCGAAGTGGAAGGTCAATTACATCGACCACAGTGCAAATCTGTACTTATTGTATCGATCACGACAGGTAAAGTCGACCTTTGAACTCCGAAGATAACAATGAACAAAATACCTGACATGGTAACGATTTTGCCAGCTCGGCTCCTAGATGCATTTTGTAATATTAAACAACATTTAACCCTTAAATTGCATATGGAGCTTTAGTGATAAAACGTGAAGATTGTCTTTCTATTCACTTTTATTTCAATAGCATAAAACCATTCATGATATATTTGACATTTTAAATATCTAAATATGTAATTTATTCGAAATAGCGTTATACAGGAATACCTATGACTAGAAATTTTAAGATCTTTCTAATGCGAAAGCGAAAAACATATTTATGTGTATTCTATGAATCTACTTTGTTGCTTTTTGATTTGAAATGCATACTTCTAATTTGATCTAGAAGTGATTATATGCTTTACAATAAGTAGCCACCAGGGCAAACTAACTGTTAGAAATATCAGTAGATTCGTGTTAAGAACACACTGTCTATTTTCCCTTATTTTTTGTTAATTTTTGTACATGAAATTACATAACTCAGTGAGTCTGACATATTCCTGTAACATCCCGGTTGCTTTTGTAATGTTTCCAGTTCTGTTCAATTTTCAAATATAATCGGCAATGAACATTGTTAAAATTAGCTACATTTGATAGCTTGTTTCATTATAATTCCATTCTAAATCAGAGAAATATAACATTCATTTCCAATGGAAGCTACAATAATGTGTAATGAGGAATATTTATTGTTTAATTCAATGGAAGCTGTTTAACTTATAATATTATATTGAATTTAAATATCAAATTAAGAATATTGATTTGTAACTTATAGAAAACTCGAAAATGTTTAGGACAGGGGTTTCTAAATTATTGGAGTAGCTTTTATAACAATGCAAATTAATTGCAATTTGGATTCATTTTGTCCAAAATACTGCGGAATTGAATAGATAAACGATAACTGAAAATCTCAATTGATATATTACATTTACTTACAGAATATATGCTGAAAACACACAAGTATATAAACCTTTTCTTACATTCATATAATTTGGAATATGTATTAATAGAAATACCTTGTTCATACTTTAAATTAATTTACACAGTTTTACAAGACCCTTTCTCGTTCACGTGTCTTCCCATACATTACCGCTGCAACATCTGTAGAGTCTGACACCATGATGTTACGGCATCCAGTAGGTACACAAGGCTATCATGAGATCCCGTTTCATCGGAGAGACACTGAATGATTTTGCCGTCTACAACAATAGCTTTAATGCTGAAATATAGAGGAGAAGGAAAGACAACATCCCAGATTGATAGAGGGCTCGATTTTAAACAGTTTCTTCAGGTGAACATTTAATTTGAACATTGAGCAAATATGGTTGCACTTTGTACCTAGCCTGCTTTCAAGACGAAACGCCCATCTCCTGGTTTTAGAACAGCTGTGAGTTATTGGTTGCCACCATGCCGAATGTTTTTTTTTTAATCTACAGGGTGTCCATAAAGTCTGGGTACATGAGGATTAATACATACTTTAAGAAATTATCATTTCTTATATTTAATTGTATATGTTATGATTTTATTTACAGTCTGGGTACATGGGGATTAACAAATACTTTAAGAAATTATTATTTCTTATATCTATTGTTTATATTTTGATTTTATTTACTCCATGTACCCAGAATTTGTGGATATCCTGTATATCGAGTAACACTTCGCCAAAATATAAAGTATTCCAGACTCGTTCTACCATGTGCCGTACGAAGAATAATCCATTGTGAATAAATGTATTTGTGTGTGTTACAATAACAGTAAAAAGAGTCAGCGTCTTGCCAACATTGAGCGGAGTTAATTGCATGAAATATTCTATCTTGTTCCGCATTGGCAGATATTTCCACCGCAGCTTCGCAGTTGAATGGAAATGCTTTCAATCGATTGTTATCTTCAGTAGACGGGTACTAAGATGAGAACGAACAAGTCTGACATAAAGAAATGCTGAATGGCTGGTAGGGAGAAACAACCAATCCAGGTAGGATTTGCCTTGCACAGCGGCTTATCATGTCCACCATTTCATCAGATGAAATCGGTTTTTCGCAGCATTTCACTTTCGTGTTTGTCATTCGAGGTAAACGGCACTTATCTAATTGGAATCGAAGAGTAAATGCCTGTCACTACTCATCATAATTGGAATTCTGGCTTTTTCTTGCCACACTGCATCTCCAACGTATTCTGAAATCAGATGAGCATTGTTAACGTAAATTGTAATGGTAACAACAATACCGCAAATCATACTTACAGTTAGCGAGTCACTTTCGATGTTACTTGTGCCTGTCTCTTTACTGTATCGAAACGTGGACACTTTTGTTTATTTCTAATCATTACTACCATAGACACAAGGATTCCATGAAGCTGTAAAGTGATAGAAAAGCATTCATCTAAGAAGGCATAGCAAGTTATAGCGGAGACATTACTAAACAAAAGGTGTCCATTACGTAATCTCTAATACTTTGTTATTTTAATCTCTTATTACTACTCTTTATTCGACAGACAATATGTTTGGGGCCATGTGGGTATTGAAAACTAACACCAAAGTATTAATATCAGTATGCCTAAGCGAAATAATTAATAATAATAGTAACAATAATGATAATCATAAAAAGAAGGGGAAGTAGAGGAAGAAGAAGGAGTAGAAGAATATAGATATATATATGTGTGTTTGTGTGTTTTATAGATGTCTATATATGTATATATATATATATATATAAATATATGTATGTGTGTATATATATATATATATATATATATATATATATAT
>NC_068986.1:15630315-15632122 GCF_001194135.2 Octopus bimaculoides | reverse complement strand
TATATATATATATATATATATGCATGTATGTATCTATGTATGTATATTCGCCATGATAGACCGCTGAAAATTAAAATAATTATTTTCATTCTTCCTGTTTCTCATTCCTTTTTGTTGAAAAGCTTAGGCTCGAAACATGTCTGAATCTATGAAAACGTTCCAACCCATCTTCATGTAGATGCTTCATATATCGATGGTCCACATTGTTGTGCAAATATTGTTGACAAGAAGCATGGTTCTGCTGTCATTTGGTCAAAAGCCAAATTGTCTTCTACGTTTAAATATTTTAACTGATACTCATATATTACGGTCTTTTTATTTTTTTTACTGAATATCAGTTCTAAATTCTGGCAAGGCTCATCGATTATATCGATCACTGTTTTCCACGGGTACCTATTTTATCAGCCCTGAGAGGATGAAAGGCAAAATCGACCCCTGCAGCATTTGAACTCAGAAAGCAAAGACGAACACATGCCGATATGTATTTTGCCTGGTGCAGTACGGAATAGGACTGTTAGCCATGTTTTTGTTTTATTGAATATTAATTTGAAAAACCTAATAAATCGTAGTGCAGTACAGCTTTATCTCTACTCTATAGTGATGTAGATACACTTGGGCTATATTCTACTAAATCAATCTAGATTAATATAATTTCTAAAGTTTGTAGGTGGTTTATTTTTTACATTTACACAGGGGAGGAACACTAGTAAATATCAAGATGTACACAAAGTCAGTTATATTCACATTTCATTTATTTCTTGACGTATAAATATATCCTACGCACTGTCGTGACATGTCCAACCACATAATTCCTTTGCAACTGTTTGAAACTTAGCTTCCGACAATATTTAATAGGCCTCAGGGATTTGCTCTTTAGTTTTTCACCTGCTGTTGAAACTTACAACATATTGGAGTACTTTGTATTTGTAGTTTGATTTCATTAATTTGGCCGCGCTTATACAGTTGAACAGTTGATAATCTATCATTATTTTACATTGTATTCTTATTGCCATTCAGAATTTTGCTTTTCTCATTTCCTCCTCCTCCTGCTTCTTGTTCTGATGATGAAACTGTGAAGTATACGTATATCGCATCACAGACGCAGGTAGACAGACACACAAACACAGAGACAGATAGACAGATAGATAGATAGATAGATAGATAGAATGATATCTTTCCATGACGGTGGAGAAAACGGACGGATCGCAAACGGTCGTTGATTGGATTCCAGACGATGAGTGGATTGCGGATGTACTTAGGCATGTCAAATGCCACGCCGCAGAGGCACTTCCTGTATTCGAGGCTACTCCAGATGAGGTAGTGGTCCCCTGCGATAAATTTGCCACTGCCAAGCCAACGTGTCTCTCAGAATCCCTCCAGGGTGATGTTGTAGAGGGATAGCTCTCGAGATAGCCACAGGATTGCCACAGGATAGCCACAAGAATACGTCTCTTCCAAATGGCCAACGATATACAGCCTGTGTCCGATTAGTATGACCTCCCTCGCAAATACCAATCCGACACAAACTGTGTGTCGTTAGCCGGCTGAAGGAGATGCCTTCATGGAGCTAGACACGACATTAACACCGTCCTCTAGAGGACCGCCAGATTTAGTTGGCAAATATATATTAATATATATACATATCTCCTCCAGAAGTACGTTAAGGGTACATGTGTCTGTGGAGTGCTCAGCCACTTGCACGTTAATTTCCCGAGCAGGCTTTTCGGTTGATCGGATCAACCGGAACATTCATTGTCGTAACCGACGGAGTGCCACTCTGATATATATATATATATATATATATATA
>NC_068986.1:15626124-15627808 GCF_001194135.2 Octopus bimaculoides | reverse complement strand
TATGTACGTATGTATATATGTATATGAGGAGAATTCGAAGAAAAAACAAAAGACGAAGGCATATGGTGTAGAAAACAAACAGACGTATTAGTATAACGCTCGGGAATTGCAAAAATCTTTAACGTTTCGAACCTACGCTCTTCTATAGAAAGAACACAGAAAGAATCAAGGAGAGAAAATAAAGAATGCGTGGTGGCTAGCGTTATATATGTACATATATATATATATATATATAAATTTGAAATGTATAGAATGCAAAAGACGAAGACTATTGAAGGCACACAAACAGGTGTATTTAGTTTAAAGTTCTGGAAAAATGGAATAGTCTCTTACGTTTCGAGCTTACGCTCTTCGACAGAAAGTATTAAGAAGAAAAAATAAAGAGAGAGAGAGAGAAAATCGGAGTGAAAAACAGTGCAAAATTCAAACGTCAGACGTGGCAAGATGATAGAAATGTAATATCCAAGGATCGAGGTGTAGGAAGAAAATTAGCTTCACCCAACACATAATAAATACAAAAAATAACTTTCGGGCGAAAATTTGTTTATTGAGACAGAAGGTTGTGGATGTTTTTGTTATCGAAGTACGATAACCTGAATGAGGTTCATTTTTATGATTCACGGAAGGTGACCAGGGTTTCTGGGTATGCGAATATAAGAATACAAGAGTTCAGGATTTGAGGCGATAAGATGCCAGCTACATATGTTTGATAGCGAGCGTAACCTCGGAAGTAGTAAATATTTAAGCGAGGTGTATACCACGAGCTACTCGTCAGGCCTAGAATGTATTCCGTAAAGGACAGTCTACATCGTTGCTTGAACTTAATATACTGCATATAAGTATGTAAACAAAGAACTATATTGGATCTTCCATGTGTTAAAATATGCCTCCTCGTGACAACGTAAACTTTGATTTTATCAAAATATCATTGGCCTGAAGAATAGCCTGTGGCGTACTCCTCAATTGGATATTTACCACTTACGAGGCTCTGCTCACTATGAAACGTGCGTAGACTGGATCTTATCTAATCCATTCCTTATATATATATATATAATTCACCCATTCCCCTTTATATGTATTTACATATATCCCTCTCTCTCTCTCTCTGTATATATATATATATATATATATATACTCTTTACACTTTTACTTGTTTCAGTCATTTGACTGAATTTGAACTCAGAACGTAAAGACATGCGAAATACCGATTACCATATCGCCCAGTGTGCTGACGTTTCTGCCAACTTGCCGCCTTAATAATACGAAATATTGTAATACCTAAACGATAACCCAAATTAATTCTCGTCATAGTTTGGCATTTTCTCGTCGACTTCAGTTCCACCGACGTTATCACCACCACCACATGTTGCTAAACAACCGGAAACTGACACATCAGCGACGCCCTTAAGTTTATCGCCAACTTAGTTGAAATAGGAGATACCGCAGTCAAGCAACATCGCTTTATTGATAGGCATTTGCAAGAGAGTTATGGATAATTATATTGTTAAATGACTGCAGATACAGACCGTGTTGCAGTCATTTCCTGCTGTTGCTAAAGGCGTTAACAATATTATCCCGATGAAAACAAAGAACTAAATTGATATTCTTGTAATATTTCTCAGAAAGATCATATATGCACAACCACACACACGCATATATATATATATATATATATATATATATA
>NC_068986.1:15624444-15625900 GCF_001194135.2 Octopus bimaculoides | reverse complement strand
ATATATATATATATATATATATATACACGCATACAGAGTAAAGGGTCTATATCTTGTACATGTTTCTTACAATGTATTGGTGATGATGCAAGCAAAAGAATGGTGAAAGAAGATATATAATGTGATGAACCTATCGGAATTACAACGAATTGCTTGAATCTATGATACTGTAATATATATATATATATATATATAAAACTAGTCTACTGACAATACACTAGTGTAAAATTATTATATCAAACAGGATCTCATTGAATTAATTTCGCCTCCATTTCAAAACACTTCGAACAAATTTATATCATTCCATATTTTACCAAAATATCAAAAACAAGAAAAGAAAATATCCACAATGAGCAACAATAGTCAGATATTTAACGACACTAACATTATTATGATTAGTACAATACGGTATGGTTCTATAACATTATTGGTTTTTGGAACGTTCTGTAATTTAGCAGTTATTGGAACATTTTGCAGTAAAGCATCTCGTCACGTGAGAGTCACTCCATATATCGTTTGCCTGGCACTTGTAGATTTGGTTTTAGTCTGGATGAATTCTTTATTATACACTCTTTTTACTTTTAGGACTCAAAGTTTTAATATATATAAAGAGTTGTTACGTAAATGGGGAACATCATATATTCTAATTATGTGCTCTTCATGGTTAAATGTAGTTATCTCCATAGAACGCATGTTAGCTGTTTACATTCCTATATTGCAACGGTTCTTTTCTAAGGTGTATACACCATATTGTGTAATATTTGTAGTTTTTGTTGTTGTTTACATAACGTACACGTTATTCAAGATATATGTGACGAATATGAGGCATTATTATATTGCTGTCGTCAGTATGTATTCCTTCATACCATCTGTATTTTTAATCGTGAGTTCTGTCGCTATAATATATAAAATAGTGAAACGACCAAAAATCGGTCAACAGATTTCTCGCAACTTGTCACCGCAGTTACTCAATTCTGTTCGCATTGTAATCGCTATTGATGCTGTTTTTCTTCTCACTACATTTCCTACATCCATCTATCATAGTGTAGTAATTGTACATATTCGTAAAGAAATAAGCCAAAACATCGTATTCCTCTTTAATACACTTGTTCTCATAAACAATAGTCTCAATTTTATAGCATATATCATCGCAAGCAAAACATTCCGTCGGAATTTGAAACAAATATGCTGTCGAAAGAAAAAAATCCAACGTCAAAGTGTATATACGTTGCAACGCCGACATAACTAGACTACATTCCAAAAGGTAAGAATCAAAAACAGTTATGTCTCTAATTATCTAACAATTTACGATCATTTTATGAATATATTTACGAATGAATTTATATTATGAGCATGTTGTTTCGTAAGTGAACTTGCATAGCCATTATCAAATCTTTTTTTTTTTTGCAGTATATTTTAATACGCACATAAAATTATACATATATATATATATATA
>NC_068986.1:15617113-15621948 GCF_001194135.2 Octopus bimaculoides | reverse complement strand
ATATATATATATATATATATATATATATATATATATATATATATATATATATACACGAATATATTTACATACATACGTACATACACTCACACACACATATTCTTTTATTTTATTGTATGTACCGTGATGTGAACCCGACAAACATGTTTAAATAATGTAGCCTGTAAGCACTTAGAACCTGAATGTCCTTGGCACTTGATACAACAACCAATGAGTTTCCAATAAATCTATAAATCGTAGTTTACAGTCAGGGTGTGAGATCCAATTATTCTTAGGGCCTTTCAAATTTAATTACTTTGTATACAATGCATTACGTACAAACGCACTTTAGTAATCAATTTGTTTTTATTCACCGTTTAATCCAATGAAACAGAGGATCTAGATTTTCACTCTTGTGTTTCCCTATACCCTAGGTTCTGAAAGTGGGTGCCACTCCCTCCGGTGGGCATTGAGAGGATCCGGGTGGTAGCCCAAAATGTTTGAGAGCCTCCGGTCTACACCAAAGCATGTTTAATCATCATGACATTTGGATATATTATCTTTTTTCAGTAGCTTGTCTTTGTTGCGTAAAGTTTGGCAATTCGTAATGTTTTATCATTGGATATCTATTGTTTTTAGTAGGAAAAAAGGAGTCATTGGGAGAAAGATTGGGGACGCTTGTGAATTTATCATATTATTATATTATTGTATACAAATTATATAATATTATATTAAATATAAAAGGATTCATAGTATATATAAATTAGTAAAATATAATTTTTTTAAATGCAAATAGGGGTTGGGACGCTAAGGGTATTATGTGGCCATAAGCGGGGCGGTGGCCCAAAATGTTTCAGAGCCTCTGGTCTACACCAAAGCATGTTTAATCATCATGACATTTGGATATATTTTCTTTTTTCAGTAGCTTGTCTTTTTTGCGTAACATTTGGCAATTCGTAATGTTTTATCATTGGATACCTATTGTTTTTAGCAGCCTAAAATGGGATATGTTTGGAAAATCTGTTTCTGCTGGGATTTCCTTCCATAGTATTGATATATCTAGTTGTATGATTGTGCAGGTCTCGATATTCTTTGGATTCTGGTTGCAAATGCTTCGTAGGGCTTCATTTCCTATTCAAGTATGTATGAAAAACCTAAACAAGACAAAGTCCAACCTCGATTGAGGTACAGAACGGCAGTCACAGTTCTACATACCTTGCTAATATTAACACAACTAGTATTATTTGTAGTTAGGTGGACAAATGCTAAAGCTACTCATGTACCTGCGGCTGCTGTTAATCTAACTGACAGCTATTTTTGCCGCCACTTTTCCTCGCAGCCGACGCTGCTACTGCTGCCGGCACTACAACCCACCAAAAATTAAAAAGGAAGAAAACAACAGTACTATGTGGTGTTTGTAAGCTTACATACAAACCTACTCAGCTAATAGTTAAATAGGCGCAGGAGTGGTTTTGTAGTAATTAGCTTGCTTACTCACTACAGGGTTGGGAGTTCAGTCCCACTGCGTGGAAAATTGGGTAAATACCTTCTAATATAGCCTTGGGTCGACCACAGCGTAGTGAGTGGATTTGGTACACAGAACTGAAAGAAGGCAAGTTTTGTTTTAATAAATCTGATGCGCACTGTAAACGAGCTTTTTACTCCTTTCCTCTCTCTTATTCTTTTACCTCCTCTTCTCTCATTATTCTTTCCTACTACTCTATCATTCTCTCTCTCGCTCCTCCTCCCTTGCTCACGTGGCTCCCACGTGACCATCGGCCATCTTTCTTCTCCTAACTTCTGTTCCTTTCTATTTCTCCGTTGTAGATGGAACAAGAAAGACGTGTTTTTGTCTGCCTCCTGTCCAAGCTTCATTTACACATTCGCCACCACAACCACGTTTACGCTTAGCTGCATTTCTTGTTTGTGTCCACTGTCTTGCTTTTGTTACCAATTTTGATTCTCCGCAAAATCCCCAATTTTATTTAATTTGCTTTGCGGGAGCAACTGTTTTATCGAAAGCGTACATTGTTGTTAAATGCTCGAAATACGAGAGCAGAAAAACAACTGATGAACAGTCGTTCTTTATGTTGTTTCTCTTGTTTTCCATTTGTGTCTTTCGTTGTTAGAAAAAATATTTCATACTCCATTTACTTATACCTCATATTTTTGGGTTGTACGCGTTTCACGACGTCCTGTGCCCACATATGGAAATATATATACGTATAGATGTATGTAATATATGTATGAATATATGCTTATATATATAAATATATTTACTATATGAATGAACGTTTTATCTATCTATCTATCTGTGTGTGTGTGTGTGTGTGTGTGTGTGTATGTGCATGTTTGTGAGTCTTTATTTGTCCCCGTACCCTCACTTGACACGCGACGTTTGTGTGTTTCCCTCCCAGTAATGTAGTGTTTCGGCAAAAGGGACACTGATAGGATAAGTACTAGGCTTATAAAGAATAAGTTCTGGGGTTGATTTGTTCGACTAAAAATGTTGCTCCAGCATGGACGCAGTCAAATGAATGAAGGAAACAAAATAGTGACATAATGAAATTTTGATTAAATAGACTTTTAGTTTATTTTTCCATTTATATCACCAGGATTGTATCTCCTAAAAGTGAAAGAAACCGGTAGTATATTTTGATAAAAATGTGAATACTTTCCTACTTTCATTGATAAAATCAAATTGTTCAGTTTGAATGTTGATATCAATATCAGAAAATGCACCTCTGTTTCACTAGAACCATGTATAATTATACAAATTGTAAGGAGAGTAAAACGATATTAGGCTCTCTTGTTGACTGACTCAGCGAATGTATTAGGTTGTTTCATATGAAATGTCATATTCGAAGGGGAACAATAAAGTGTTTCAGAAGTGTTAGAGAACGGATTTATTTAATCAAAGTATGATCCAAGTTCATTTATGTCGTTTACACAACGTTTTCGTATGTCATATATTCCATCTCTAAAAAATTTTCTCTGTTGCTGTGATAAAACGTCCGAATGTTTTAATTTACTCTTCTCTTTTTAAGAAGATTTTATTGCTTATGAAAAGCTCAAAATGTTTAAATATGCGATGATCAGCAGGTGAGATATCAGTGGAATAGGGAGGATCTCATAATTGAGGCATTGCAATTTTGGACCCCAGCTTCAGGAGTGTGAGGACGTACATTGTCTAGGAGCAAAACTGGGCCATCTCTATTCACTTATCTGGGTTGTTTCCTTTTCAAATTTTCATGCATACAATCAATGTCATGACAATACGATGTTGCTGTTACCGTTTTTCCTTGTTGCAAGAATGAATAATGAATAACTCCCTTCACAGACCACCATAGAGTGACCACTAACGTTTTAGGGTGCAATGGTGGGTTTCGATAGTGTTTAGGTGACTCTCCTGCATCCAATAACTATCATGTTCTCCTACTGTTGTCAAAGAGAATCATTTCTCATCACAAGTAATGATTTGATGCAAAAATAGCAATTTTGAAGTCGAGAAAGTAATAAGAGGCACACTTCAAAGCGTCTGTTTTTTGAATCTCGATCAGTTGATGTGGAACAAACCTTTCCGTTTTCTCGACTTATCCAATTTTTTACACGTGTCAAAAAACAGTTGTGCGAGATTTTTGAAGATCTGACGAAAGTTTTCGAAGCTTTGTTTTCCTGTTTTGTTCAACCAAAGCATTTAATCCATCATGGCGAATAACTGATTTTGGTCTGAGCCTTGGTTTATTTTCAAGGCTATCTTCTCCTAAACGAGAGCTTTGGAACCATCACTGAACAGTTTTGATGTCTACAAAACCATTACCAAAGGCCCACTTGGTATTCCGTAGAGCTTCTGCAGCACACCGACCCTGTTTGTACTCATACGAGAAAATCTCTCAACGTAGTTTAGTTGTTATCATTTTCGTAAGGCCTTTGGGTACGAGTTTTGTACACCAATATGGTTGGGAGAGAAAAAGAGTCAAGATTAAATGCAAGGTATCCATAAATGAGTTTTTATATGACTGAAAAAGCAAGTAATTAAAAATGAAATTTGTACTTAATTTATCGACACCGAAAGAATGAAATGTAAAGTCGACCTCGACGGAATTTGAACTCACAACGTAATGACAGAAGAAATACCACTAAGCATTTCGCCCAGCTTGCCGCCTTACGATGGTAAACGATATTGATTCAGGCCATAGTTTCAGAACTGCTCGTTGATGTGATTATCACCATCGTCTTTACTATGAGAAATAAACTGCTGACGTAGCAGACGTAGACACGTCAGCAACAGCAGCAGCAGGTGCAGTAGGAGTAGCAGGTGAGTAATGAGTTTGCATCAACTTATGGAAATAGCAGCTGCAATAGTCCAGCAACATCACTTTAACGTTCAGCATTTGCTAGAGAATAATTGAAAATAGTACTGCTACGGAGCTGAGGGTACAGTGCCTACCTCCCTTCATATGTCGTCTTAGATGAATGATGATAACATTATCTCTGAGAAAAAGAAGACCTCTATCGATATAAATGAAATCCTCCCGTCAAAGATTATAAACACACACACACACACACACATATATATATTCTCGTTCATACATACATACATACATACATACATACATACATATATATATATATATATATATATAAACAAAATATGAGTATATGCATATATATGTACATGTATGTACATACCTTCATCTACATGTACATATAGATATATAACTGGGTACATGACGTGGCAAAGGAACATGGGCAAAATGATAAACAAGGTACAACAAACAAGCAAGCCACATAGAAACATCTCCATCAGCTGCCACCATTAAAACACTGGCGTTTCGAAGAATTAAGGCAGTACG
>NC_068986.1:15612662-15616799 GCF_001194135.2 Octopus bimaculoides | reverse complement strand
ATATATATATATATATATATATGTATGTGTGTGTGTGTGTGTGTGTGTGTGTGTGTGTGAGTGTGTGTGTGTGTGTGTATGTGTGTGTGTGTGTGTGTGTGTGTATGTGTACACACATATAAGGAGTATATTAATATATGCGCATGATACCATTGTGGTTGTGGAGTATGGCTTGTACGTATATTTTTAACAACTGGTTGACAAATTAAAGTACATAATGCGAGGAACCTATTAGAATTACATCGAAATATTTTAACCTAATATATTGCATACATATGTGAGATTAGTATACCGAAAATACACGAATGTAAGAGTGTTATATCATTAAGTAGGTGGTCTCTTTGGATCAATTCTGCATCCATTTCTAAATACTTCAAACAAATTTATAACATTTCATATTTTAACAAAATATTTAAACTAAAGAACACGAAACACCCAAAATAAACAACAATTCTCAAATATTTAACAACACAGATATTATTATCATTAGTTTTATACAGTATGGCTCAATAACAATATTGATTTTCGGAACATTCGGTAATTTAGCAGTCATTGGAATATTTTGCAGGAAAGCAACTCGTAACGTGAAATTCGCTCCATACATCGTTTGCCTGGCTCTTGTAGATTTGATTTTAATATGTACGTATTTCTTGATGCACATATATTATACATTTATCCATCTAAGATCTATCATAAATAATATACCCTTATTTGCCTGGGCAATCCTTTATGTTTTAAGTATGGCTTCTTCATGGTTAACTCTAGTTATCTCCATAGAACGCATGTTTGCCGTTTACATTCCTTTATCCGAGCGTTTCTTTTCTAAGACGTATACACCCTATTGTGTAATATTGGTTGTTTATGTTTTTGTTTCTATGACATTCACATTAATCAAAATATTCGTAAAGAATCAAGAGCATTATTATATTGCTATCGTTATTATGTATGCATTCATACCAGCGGTTTTTCTAATTGTGATTTCTATCGCTACGATATATAAAATATTGAAGCGGCCTAAATTCGACCAACGTGTTTGTCGCAACTTGTCATCGCAGTTATTCAATTCCATTCGCATTGTAATCGCTATCAATGCTGTTTTCCTTCTCACCAAGATTCCTACATCCATCGCTAAGGTTGTAATAAACGGCTATAATGAGACTACTAAAAAAACATCCAGTTCCTCTTAAATACCCTGTCTCTCACAAATTATAGTCTCAATTTTATAGCGTATTTGATTACAAGTTAAAAATTCCGACAGTATCTAAAACAAATATGCTGTCGAAAGACGGAATTTCAACGTCAAAATGTATACATATTGCAACGCCGTCATATCTAAATTATATTCCAACAGGTAAGAATCAACTTCGTTATTTGTCTATTCAACTACAAATTTAATTCATTTTCATTCATTTTATTAATACATATACACATAAATATATCTTGTGTGTAGGTGTTTTTCCGTATTATATCCACATGCGTTTCACCAAATAGTATAAGAAATTTACTTTGCTGTTTGGCTTTTATCTTACAACTTTGTTTTGTAAAATTCCTGCAGGAAATATTCGAGATGAGCTTGAAATGCAGGCTATCAGTACATTCACGTACCATTTTTATTGCTGTGATTTTTCTTGCGTTTCTAAAACACAATGTACATCAATAACTTTCCTAAATGCTGTTTTTTTTCCTGAAAATTCGAGTCTCCGGAACATGTGCTGGTAACAATTACGGCTACTGTTATAGATTGAATATATTCTTTTCTACTCTAGGCACAAGGCCCGAAATTTTTTTGGGAAAGGGTTAATCGATTAGATCGACTCCAGTACGCAGCTGGGATCTATTTTAAAACGGGAGCGCCAGTATTTTCTTAACGAAACACTAACGAAACACTTTGAAACTTGGGGCACTAGTAGAATGTGTCATATAAAACATCTTTTACTCTTAGTCTTCTTAACAAAAAAAAAAGGAATTCGCAAGTTATTCCATGTTAAAGTTGTCGTATTTCTGTAATTTCAACCAATCACTGACGTCTATTCAGCTCAGTAGAGTTACTGCTGGGCAGTCATAAAAATGTTATTCCCTGTGACATATTCCATCCGGTTTAATCGTAATTTATACGCATATATTGTTTATATAATAAATTACGCTGTGCGTATCTATGTGTGTAACAATTTTAGAGTTCGGATTCTAGAGTTAGGGTTAGTTTTAGGGTTAGGGTTACGGTTACGGTTACGGTTAACAGCCTAGTTAGGGTTAGGGTTAGGGTTAGGGGATTAATACGATATACACTGTTACAGCGCTAACTGTTTCCAACTGAATAGACGTCAGTGATTAGTAGAAATTATCGAAATAAGACAGTTTTTTACATGAAATAAATTCGAATACAAAAATATTTTTCTGTTCTATAACACAAAATAGATAAGTATACGAAGTTTGAAAGTCTTTCCGTACCAAAAACACTACATGAAACATAAATGAAAACTGGCGCCCCCGTTTTAAAATAGATCCCGCAGCTGGTACATAATTTATCGACTCCGAAAGGATGGAAGGCAAACTCGACCCCGAACGGAATATGACCTCAGTACGTAAAGACAGACGAATTACCGTTAAGCATTTCGCCCGGCGTGCTGATCTTTCATCCAGGTCACTGCCTTACATTGGATATATTTATATTCTTTTATTCCCGTTCTAATTTATTATTTATGTTCTTATATACTGTATATAAACGATCCAATTTCTCCATCCACCCTTCTGGGGATGGCTACCAGGATTGAGCACTAAAGCATCTCCTCCATATTAGTGTAGCAGAATCAAGCATCCTGACATTTTCCTGCCATTTTCCCAAGTATAATACATTATGTATATGGATATTGTCCGTCTTGTCCTTGGTATACTCCGGTTAGTTGTCCCGACTTGAAGATTTTGTCTTGCGATTCCTTCCTTTGACATTATAATCCGTGGTTATTCAGCACCCTTTAATATAATTGTTTATATCATTATAAATTAGAATAAAATGTTAATTCTAAGGATTTTATAAAACCATTAAAGTGATTTTATGCTTAATCTTATATATATATATTATTGATATTATTATATGATTGAACGCCTCGCATCCTCTTCCAAGTAAGTTTTATCTTAATTCTAATGGGCACTCATAAGATCTTTTTACTTTTTCGTTTTTCTCTCGTTTTCTATCTCTTATTCTTTTAACTCCTCTTCTCCTACTATTCTATCTTATTAAGCTGTCACTCTCTCTCCCTCACTCCTCCTCCCTTGCTCACGTGGCTCCCACATGAGCATCTGCCATCTGTCTTTGTTCTCCTAACTTGTGTTTCTTTCTTTCTCTCCGTTGTAGCTGGAAAACAGAAGACGTGTTCTTATTTGTCTCCTGTCCTAGCTTGATTTACACGTTCGCCACCACAACCACGTTTAGACATAGCAGCTATTTCTGTTTCTTTTCACTGTCCTGTTTGTGTTACCAATTTTGACCCTCAGAAAATCCCAAATTTTAATTAATTTGCTTTGCGGGAGTAAATGTTTTATCGAAAGCGTATATTGTTGTTAAACGCTCGAAATACGAGACTAGAAAACCAGCCAACAGTTGATGAAGGGCTGTTCTTTATGTTGTTTGTATATATATATACATATAGCGTATCACATTTTCACACATTTCTCACTGTTCAATGACACTTCTACTATTCCTCCAGTGTGAGCTGTAATTGTGATAGAGACGGAGGTGATGGTAATGATGATGATGTTGGTGGTGGTGATGGTGGTTGAGGGAAGGCAGTGAAGTCAAACACATTGATGGTGGGGGCGTCAGTAGTTTGAATGGTGTGGGTATGGCAGTTTTAGTGGAGATGTTGGTGGTACTGGTTTATATGTTGATTAAATGGATACATGTACTATCTTACCTCATAGTTACTTTCATCAGACCATATGTCTTTCTACCATTGCTCACTGAGTGAGTGAATACATGCTGGTGTGTTAATGTCCGCGTAACTTAGCGTATCGGCAAAACAGGACGATAGAATAAGTACTAGGCTTACAAAGAATAAGTCCTAGTGTCGATTTGTTAGACTAAAGGCGATGCTCCAGCATGGCCGCAGACAAATGACTGAAACAAATAAAAGAATAAAA
>NC_068986.1:15609652-15612543 GCF_001194135.2 Octopus bimaculoides | reverse complement strand
TATATATATATATACATATATGTATATATATACACATACATCTATATATATGTATATATATGTGTGTGTATGTCTGCATGAATGTGTGTGCGTGTGTCTGTGTGTCTGTGTATGCCTTCGTCTCTATGTTTGCACCCCACCTCCACTATTACCGCTCGACAACCGGATTTTGTGTATTTACGTCTTTGTGTTTCCACCCAAGTGTCCGGGAGAATAAACCGTTGAAAAATAAGTCGTTAGGTCGATTTGTTCGACTGAGACCCTTCAAGTTGGTTTTCCAGTATAGCCATAGTCAAATGACAGACACAAATAAAAGAATAAAACGTGTGTCTGTATGTCTGTGTGTGTGTGTGTCTTTTGTAAATATATATTTTAATATATACACACTGTGGTGTTAATATGTCCAAAATGTTTATATAATGTAACCTATTATTACTTAGAAGCTTAAGCGTTTCCACAACGGTGTATTTTCCAATAAATCTATAAATTATATTTTACACTGAGGGCGACAGTGCTAACTATTTTGCGATCCTTTTAAAATTAATTAGCTGTTAAACAATCACACACATCTACGCTTCTGTAAACAGTTTAATTCATCGTTTAATCTTGCGAAATGGAAGATACAGGTTGTCATACCTGTATTTATCCACACTCAAATCCATTTACACAACTGGAAAATTGGATATATATCGTACGTCTTGTTATTATGTAAATTGTCTTATTTTTTAGTGTATCTTTGGAGGATTTCCTTCAAGGTGGATGTCGTTTTTCTGTATCAGCATATTTTGGAGTTTGATTTTGTAGGCCGTATTATTTTGGTTGGACCTTCAATTTCTATTTATTTATTTATATTCTTTAAATTAGTTCCTGAATATTGACTCTCTGGGGTTTCACTCTATTTCAGTAACGATTAAGGATGATGAGTAAAATCCCTGAAAGATGAAATCAAAAACACGCAAGACGCCACTATGCATATGTTTTAACAGATGTATCAGAGATAAATTTCAAACAAGGATCCCTCTTGAGACTGAACAGTATCACTTGCGTATATGAAAACCTAATCTATGAAATTATATAAAAGGGATTGGGAGAGAATTATACAGGAGAGTGAGGAGGCTCCTTGAATCTGCACGTGTCACTTCATAGATAGCAATTTAAAATATAGCAATGCAAATAAGAAGGAACAAAGATATCTCCATGTGAAAAACAACCAAATTTAACAATTTTCCATATCAATTTAGAAGCATCAACATATGAACAAAGAAACGACATTCGTAAGAAATTCCAAACACATTAAAAGAGTTGCGGTAAAGAGGAGAGAGCTAAAGCCAGTATTACAGCGACCCTTGCAAAAGATGTCACAACTATTAGTAAAAGTAACAGGTGAACGTCAGGTATGCCAACTTAATAGTTTTACTTTTTATTTTCATATTTTATTTTATTTTATTTTTGGTGACAGCGAATTCTACAGTTCTTTTCTACTCTATGCACAAGGCCCGAAATTTGAGGGGAGAGTGCAAGTCGATTAAATCGATCCCAGTACACCAATGATACTTAATTTATCGGCCCCGAAATGATGATAGGCAAAATCGACCTCTGCAGAATTTGAACTCAGAACGTAAGACAGACAAAATATTACTAAGTATCACGCCCAGCGTGCTAACCTTTCATTTCTATTCTAGGCACAAGGCCCGACATTTTCTTCTGGGGGGGGGGGAGAGCCATTCGATTAGATCGACCACAGTACGCAACTGGTAATTAAATTATCGACCCCGAAAGAGGAAATTCAAAGTCGACCTCAGCAGAATTTGAACTCAGAACATAAAGACAGGCGAAATAACGATAATCATTGCGTCCGGTATACTAGCGTTTCTGCCAGCTCGCCGCCTTAGCGATGGCTACAATGGATGCAGCTATCACACAACAATGATCGGCAGGAAACAAAACACCAGAATAACGGGGACTTATAAGAAACATATATGAATTTATTTAGTTGATATCATGAAATATTAACACAGATTTTATTTCAGTTTACTTATCCATTTATTTAAGTATGACTGAATCGCTTTGTTTTAGTGAGAGAGAAACCTTTAGCATATATTTTAGTATTTAGAAACTTTCTTCCATTTAACCACGATAAACATCTCTAAGAATTTTGAGTTTCTTGTTTTAACATCAATATGTGTATGTGTATAGGCGTATCTGTAGAAACATGCATACAAACACACGCAGCCACCACCACCAGCACCGCATACACATACATGTATACATACAAATTGTATGTGTCTCATTAATCATAACTAGGGATTGCTGCGGATTAACTCAACGGATGTACGTCCCGTTGCTATTCTGAACGTTAAACATTGTAATATGTACATGTTAACTGATAATAATTCTCATCACAGCTTTGGAAATGTCATTATCACCAACCTCAGTACCATCAGCAGAGGTTGCAGAATTAGTGCAGACAGTCTCGACTGCAGCGACAGCAACAGCAATGAGTTTGTCATCAACGAATGTAAATATCAGACGCAGTAGTCAAGCAGCATGTGTTTATCGACGAGTATTTCATGGAAAGTTATTGAAAATTCAAATATTATATCACTCATGATATACAGCCTTCCTTCCTTCCTTCCTTCATAAGTCCTCTTGTCTTAATGACGGTAACTATATTATCTCTATAAGAACGAAAGACACTATTGATAGAAGTGAAATACTCCTGTAGTGGAAGGCCATAATTAGAGACACTTACACACACATACACACATACACACGCACATACACAGACCGATATATACATATAAATATATTCATATATTCATAGGTATGTTGGTGCAAACAAGAAAAATATACATGCATATATATATACATATGTATATATATATATATAT
>NC_068986.1:15608385-15609135 GCF_001194135.2 Octopus bimaculoides | reverse complement strand
TATATATATATATATATATATATATATATCATTTATTTTATTATATGATTAAACGCCATGCATCACCTTCCAAGTAAGTTTTATCGTAATAATTCTGATACGTTCTCTATGCGACCTTTTACTCTTTCGTTTTTCTCTCTTTCCTTCTCATATTCTTTTACTCCCTCTCCTCCCACTATTCTTTCCTATTACTCTGTTACTCTCTCCTTCACTCATCCTCTCTTGCTCACATGGCTTTCACATGACCATCGGCTATCTTTATTCTCCTAACTTGTGTTTCTTTCTTTTTCTCCGGTGTGGCTGCAACAAGGAAGGCATGTTCTTGTTTTTCTCCTGTCCTCGTTTGATTTACGCGTTCGCCACAACAACGTCGTTCAGGCTTAGCAGCCCTTCCTATTTCTTTTCACTGTCCTGTTTCTGTTACCTGTTTTGACCCTCCGCAAAATCCTAAATTATTATTTAATTTGCTTTGCGGGAGCAACTGTTTTATCGAAAGCGTATATCGTTGTTAAATGCTTGAAATACGAAACTAGAAAAATAGCAACAACTGATGAAGGGCCGTTTTTTAAGTTGCTTGTTTTGTTTTCCATTTGCGTCTTTCGTCGTTCGAAAGAATAGTTCATGTCCCATTTACTTGTGCTTCGTATTTTTTGTTGTACACGTTTCATGACGTCCACGTACGTTTATATATATACGTATAGGCGTAAGTATGTACATATACGTAGGTATATAAGCATATATATATATATA
>NC_068986.1:15605382-15607673 GCF_001194135.2 Octopus bimaculoides | reverse complement strand
ATATATAATTCATATACGCTTCTTATTGATGGACTCAGAATTTTTAGTAGAATGTACCATACTAAATATATACTCTTCATGGATAATTGTAATTATTTCCATAGAACGTCTGTTTGCGGTTTATATTCCCTTATCATATCGTTTCTTTTCTAATACCTATACACCGTATTGTGTAATCTCTTCTGTTTTTATTTTTATGACTAAGACTTACATACTTGTTGCTTTATTCGCAAAAGATAACAAGAGTTATCCGTTTGCTATCTTTATTCGTGTAATTGTTCGTACCAGCGGTTTTCATAATCGTGAGTTCTTTCGCCACAATATATGAAATATTGAATCCACCAAAGCTCGGCCAGTAGTTTTCTCACAACTTGTAACCACAGTTACACAATTCCATTCGCATCGTAATCTCAATTGTTGCTGTGTTTCTCCTCATTACGTTTCCGGCATCAATCAGCAGTGTCGTAATAACCTCCAGCTTTTATGTCCAGACTATGAATTCATATACATTGAAACAATAAGTGGAGCACTAGGTTTTGTTAGTAACTGCTTAAAGTAGAATCTGGATAAACTGGGATTTTCAGAAAGAAAAATTGACAAGTCCAATCTGTGAGCGGAACAGTAAAAATATACAAAACTTTTCCCAGGTTCCAAATGTGAATTTGTTTGTGTTAACTACATCCTGAAGATGGAGCCTGGTAAGTTTGCTGGAAACCGGCTCCCTCCTCGGTGGAAAATTTACAATAATTAAAATATAGAAGAGACATACATACATACATACATACATACATACATACATACATATGCACACACAGCCCGAAGCTGAAAATCAGTGCAAAAAAGAACACCTACGCTAAACTATTGAGAAATCTGCAGTTACTTTATTACAGATTACAAATTCAGGTTTATGCCTTTATATAGTGTGGCCCTGAGATATGTAACACACTATATAAATACCAGTCTTGAGGAATTAGACTTCTGGAAAACAGAGGGGAGGAAGTTCATTCGAAAATTACAGATCCAATCCATCATTGGAACTGTAAAAATCTGTAAAGCTTGCCAAACGTTTATCATTTAAATATATATGAGCAAGTCTAGATATGCAGCTACATGTATGAGAATACATAACTAAAGATTTATAATAATTAAAAAAATAGATGAGACATACATAATTTCATATGTACATGTATGCATGCACAAGTGCGCGCTCGCACACACTCACATATGCATATAATGCAAGATAGGTACATACATATATATTGATAGAGATATAAATACGAAAAGGTATACTTCTATTTATGCATGTATGAATGCATGCATTTAATTAAATATCTATACAACGAGCTTCCACACAGTTTGCATTTTCGAATCTGGCTTACAAAGCATTTCTCGAGCCGGTTTTATTGTAAAAGGTACTAGCCAAATTACTGCTCAGATGGTCTTAACTTGAAATATAGAAACAAAAAATGCTACTTAATTACTTGGTATCTATTTGGTCATTTAGTTAAAATATTCTTAGCTACAAGAACGGTCCCGTTGTGTAATCTGAAGTCACACATCGTGAGTTTAGTTGTGGTTTCTGTACGAACACCAAGTATTAAATATTTAGTAAAATTGTTTACTTCATATAAATCTTGGAACATGGACACAGCGTGGTTTATAGACGCAAGCATGGCGCATAGGCGCAGGCGACGTTATAGCTTGAGGCGCGTCTGTGTAGTAAGTATCAACTAATTCTACTTGGTTCTTAGTTGTATTATAAATTGCAGAAAATATAGCATTATCTAATATCCCTACATTACAGTAATCCCTCAACTTTCGCATGTTACAGTCCCGCGATATGTGAAAATCCGCGAGTTAGAAACATAACTATACTGTATATCTTTTTTTATTATTTTTATAATTTGTATATATTTATTTTATTATAAATGCAAAAGAATTCCAAGGAGAAATCAACGTAAGCTTAAATAATAAACCCGCAGTAGGTAAACTGCGATATTGCGAGAGATTACTACAATATTAGTAGACTCAGAATGTATGGTACTTAACACAAATTTCAAAAATGTCAATATATACATCGATACACCTTCATTTATTAGCGATATATATTTACAATTTGAAATTCTGTAGATAAATGAAGCGTGTCTGTGATAATAAGCTTGCTTCACAACCTCGTGGTTCCAGATTCAGTCCCACTGCGTGGCACCTTGGGCTCGAACCGACCAATGCCTTGTGAGCGAATTTGATAGACGGAAACTGAAAGAAGCCTAGCCTATCGTATATGTATATAT
>NC_068986.1:15599498-15605230 GCF_001194135.2 Octopus bimaculoides | reverse complement strand
ATAGAAAAATTAATAATTAAAAGCACAATAAATGAGTATAATATAAAGTAAAGTAAATATCATAAGATAAATATAATATAATAAATGAGTTCTTGAAAATTTGTTATTTTCCCTAAAACTATATATTTTATATATACTTTATTTTATAAGGCTCAATTTAATTCTAATTTTTTATAAATTGATTTTAATTGAGTTTTTTACCTGTAATTTTGGATTTTGTCCCTAATATTATTATATATATATATATATGTGTGTGTGTGTTTGTGTGTGTGTGTGTGTGTGTGTGTGTGTGTATTTGTGTGTGCGTATCTGTGTTTGGCCCCAGCCTACCATCGCTTGACAACCGGTGTTAGTGAGTTTACCTCCCCGTAATCTAACTGCTCGGTAAGAGAGTCCAAATAGAATAAATACTAGGCTTACGAAGAGTAAGTCCTGGGGTGGATTTGTTCGGTCCGACTAAAGGTAGTGCTACAGCATCGCCGCAGCCAAATGACTGAATCAAGTAATAAATAAAAGGAAAATAAGAAAACGAAAGTCGTCCGCAGAAAATTTACGAGCTTGTTTCATTGCCAGGATTTGCAAGTAGACCATACTTTATCTGATGAACTTCATAAATGCAAATTAATTAAAACTCATATATGCATAAACCTCGTGACTTCAAACGTTTATTCTGTTTGATTGGGGGGGGGGCTTAATGGATGGGTAAATATCAATAATACTAATACTTACCGGAAGAGAATCTTTCGACAATATTTTGTCTACACTTGAGAATCCTATGATAATATTGATAATTGACCAAGTTGATTTCATTCATGTGTTTGTATTCTGAAAATCACCATTAGCGGAGGTTTCTAAATGATGATATATTCTCCCATCGCCATTAACAATTTTGCCATCATTAGCAGAAGCCTTAATAATGAAACCATCAATGTGTGTAAACCTTACATCAATACTGAGAGGTCAGCTGGTGTATAAATTAGGTTTGAAACCTGAATGGAATCAGGATTGGATTTGGTCTTCTTACCATTATATTGTTTAATATCTTCTGTAAAATCATATGGCAGCTCAATTCTTTATTCATTGACAATTAATCCGGCACTGGATTTAACAGGCGAGGTAGTTAAGGTGTGTAATCTATAGTCAAATCTCAAAGTAACTCTAATAAACATTGGCATCCCTCAAGATCTGTACAACTCGACACAGATATTAATCAAAATTTGTAGTATTATACAGAAGAAGTGAAATAGGGGGACCACCAGGTAGCATGTGCAGCTTAAGAACCGACATATGTATCAGCCATTAATATAAGTATTGGCTTGTGTGAGGGTGTGCATGTGAATGTATGTATATATGTTTGGATGCATATATATATGTATGCGAATATACGTGTGTATACATGTGACTATACGTATGCATATATTATTCAAATTCACTTAACTACATCATCTTCAGAACATACAAGTGTCAAAGGCATTATATATGTATAAATAAGTAGGCTTCTACTTGCATATACATTTACAAGTATGTCTGTATGCGTGTCTGTGTTGGTGTATGTTTGTGCGCGCGCGCCAGTGTGTGTATGAAATTGCTTTTTGTAATTAACTTGTTTCGTTTCGTTAAACGTTTCTCCAGATTTAAAAAAAATAAATTACTTTTCATAATTTCATAATTTTCAAAAAGTAGATCTTACCGAGTATGCTATACTTTCGTAATTGTGACAGGGGTCGTAACAATTAAACGTTTTAAACACTAATAGGGGGCATTTATAAAATATTCATTCGTATGTATTAACCGATGAATTTTTCAAAAAATATATTCGAAACTAATAAAACGTCAATATAATTAGTTTGAAGCAATTAAATAACAATTTAATCAGATGTCATTAAATATTTAAATACAGTTAATTTTCAATGACTTATGCCTCCACTTTGATCAGATGTTTCTACTCTATATAGATAAGAAGCAGCTACGCTAAAATTTGGTTGGTGTTTCCCTGAACATCTAATTATATCTTAACTGAGAAATAGTGTGCTCTTGAAAAACTCAATTTACAGTTAATGTTATGCTGTACGTATTTTTATGTGACGTCAGGATACTAAGGTAATAACCATTTCCCTTGCTTAAAATTGATATTCAAACCCTCAGACAATATACACAGCTGGATTGCAGACAGTTTTGATTTGTTATGGTATAGCGGAACAAAACCTAGCTCTGGATTATGCATTTTACTAATTGGGGTTGCATTTACCTTTAGAAGTGTCTTTGTCTTTCTAGAATACTATTCCTCTGGCTCCCTTTGTCATGGTCAATACACGTTTAAGAACTATAAATAATGTCACAGGATTCGTCTTTCTTATGATCGACAATGGAAACATGATAAAATTTTCCCTTTCGGAATGATTTTTGACGCATCGTTCTTATTGTATGCGCAGCAAATGCTTTGGTTTGTTGTCTCCAATTATTTACTAATGACTATGCTTAACGTGTGTGTATTTAATTTCCGTGCCGGATGTCATTGCATTTCTTTTCAGGTAAATTAAAACAGATATTTGTTTGTTTTTGTGTTCTTTTATTTGATTTTTGATTAGGTGGTAGATGATACGAGGGAAACAGTAGACATTACTTTCAGTCTGTGGTTTTGTAAGGTACATTTGTTAGTTTCCGACTTCCATTACTAAAATATCTATAAATGGCAGCTTAGCCTCTTTTTTGAACATCTTATTCCCGTATTTTTCTCAAAAATTCTCAATACATTTCAGTGGTGTCCCTGCTGGGCGAACGATTTGATAGGAGATCATGAGTTTAAACGAAACAAATTCAGCCAATCAAAATCATTCAAAGGTTGTTAGCTTGAATTAAGCAGAGTTGTATTGAAATCGTGTTAGAGACAAAGTCGCGATAGGTGTGAAGAAAAATGTTGCACAAAATGTTTCAGTGAAGCTATCAGTCTAAGGAAATTATTTAATGGCTAATACGTATCTTTTACGCTATAATTTTTCAGGAGATATTGAAATATCTAAATAATCCGTGACCAAAAAACATAGACTGAGATTTCTTTCCAGCTCATTGCAGTTCCATATATTCCTCTCCGTAATACCATATAACTGGAAATGTATACTGTGGATGATAAATTTTACTCTGCACAGATTTTTATCGTTGTATTATCCTCAAACCAGCACATTTTTCTTCTATTGTCGGTGAGATATTTGTATAAGAAATTCAATTCATCTAAAGCTATAGTTAATGCATTTTAATATATTGCTCTTGGAATGTGATTGTTTTTTATACCTTCTTAATGTGATTTCGAAATGAATAGGATAATTGCTTAAAATTTTACTTAAGCTGAGTAAGTTTTGTTCAATTATATCGCTTATTTACAAGTGGTGACAAAGTTCATGAAAGCATCAAGCGATTTATTCCAAAGTTTTGTTCCTCATAAGCAATTCATCATTCTTAATCCGATGAAATCATTTTGCTGTCAGTTGCAAATGTTTTTCAAAAATCTCAGATGGTGCCCTTAAAAACTTATTTCATTACAGCTCTAGAGGGTTTGATGTAAATGATAGTCCTTTTCTAGTATATCGACTTCAAAAATTGTTTAATTAATATCTTCTTTGATACATCGGGTACTTATGTTTGCTTTTTTCAACAATGTCTGCTTCTGTTTCTGTGAACCAGCTTCAAAAACAATTTCACTACTTCGAACATTCAGTACTTATAACCCTTCCAGCGCTGGTTAAAGTGCATATTTGTAGTTGTTCTTCTATTTCTTTATTCAGTGTTTTTGTTATATTTTAATTGCTTCTTTAGTTTTGGGTGTTTTTTTCTCTAATACTATACTCACGAATTCCATATTATATGGATGATATTAGCTTTTATTTCCTTGAATATTTTTCCTCCATGAAGTAAAATTTATATTCCTTTTTTAAAAATCAATTTTTTATAGTGATGCAATCTGAATGTGTAAGTTGTTCCTATGTCTTCCTGGTAAAACACAAAATTGGTTATCACATGTCTCTTGTTACAGTGTTTGCTGTTAAAATCAGCTTCAGTATTCTAGAATCAGTTAGTATTTACTTCCATTTACTTCGTTCAAAACCACATTATTCTTTCTATTAATTTTTTAAAAAATTATAGTTGTCCGTTGTTCAATTCACCGAAACCTCAATGCCTTCCTTTGGCGATGATTGTAGTTTCCTTTCGCCTTTTGATGTCCTTTTTTTTATATATTAATGTTACAAAAGGACATTTAGTCACTGTACACATACACTCGAGCATACACACATACACACACATACACACATGTGCATGAATTCTTATGACGTCAAAAATATAAATATATATATATACATAAGTATTTATATATGTATGTATGTATGTATGTATGTATGTATGTATGTGTTTCTGTATGTGTGCTGACGTTATAATAATTCATAACAATCCAAGAGTACGTGAGATAATTCTATTTGTTTTGGAACTGGATCGCGAAGAACACCCAAAACTTGTCTCTGAAATTTTCTATCCAAACGACTTTGTTCCGCCTAATATTTGCATACTATTATTCATACCTATATGTTCTCCGAGATCTTGTTCCAACAGAGAATACATGTGTGTGTGTGCGTGTGTGTGTGTGTGTGTGTGTGTGTGTGTGTGTGTGTGTGTGTGTGTGTGTGTGTGTGCGTGCGTGTAGGTATCCATATATGAAAATAAAGTTTACGTAAATTTTTTTGTCTTCTATTCTAGGCACAAGGCCCGAAATTTTGGGGCATGGTGCCAGTGGATTAGATCGACACCAATACACAACTGGTACTTAATTCATCGACCCCGAAAGGTTGAAGGCAAAGTCGACCACGGCGGAATTTGAACACAGAATGTAAAGACAGACGAAATATCGCTAAGCATTTTGCCCGGCGTGCTAATGTTTCTGAAGCTCACCACATTAATTTTAAGTTACTTAAAATATGTTTCTGATATATTTCAACAGGTAAAAGAAGGCGGTGAACTGGCAGGATCGTTAGCGCACTAGACCTAATGCTTTGTGGTATTTTGACTGTCGCTGCATTCTGAGTTCAAATTCCACCGAGGTCGTAACTGGTACTGGATCTATTTTAAAACGGGGGCCACATTTTTCATTAATGTTTTACGTCGTGTTTTTGGTACGGAAAGACTTTCAAACTTCGTATACTTATCTATTTTGTGTTATAGAACAGAAAAATATCTTTGTATTCGAATTTATTTCATGTAAAAATTTGTCTTATTTCGATAATTTCAACCAATCACTAACAAGTATTCAGTTGGTTATATTTACTCCTTTGCCTGATTAAGCGATGTAAAGCGTATTTAATCTCCATACCTTCGTTTTATTTGCTTTTTTCATTTTAAATTTGCTTTAACCCTAACCCTAACCCTAACCCTACGGTTAGGGTTAGGGTTAGGGTTAGGGTTAATTGTTCCAGAATCGTTTGTTTATGTAGTCGGCACTTAATGTATATCGGCTGAATGGACGTCAGTGATTGGTTGAAATTACAGAAATACGACGACTTTCACATGGAATAACTGATGGGTTTCTTTTTTTTAAGAAGACTAAGAGAAAAAGATGTTTTATATGACACATTCTACCAGTGTTCCAAGTTTCAAAGTGTTTCGTTAATAAAAAATGTGGCCCCCGTTTTAAAAAAGATCCCTGGTACTTAATTCCTGATGAATTAAGTACCAGGGATCTTTTTTAAAAC
>NC_068986.1:15592582-15599244 GCF_001194135.2 Octopus bimaculoides | reverse complement strand
TGTGTGTGTGTGTGTGTGTGTGTGTGTGTGTGTGTGTGTGTGTGTGTGTGTGTGTGTATTTACATTACACACATAAAGACACAAACACATACAAATCACGCTAGCACATATTTAAATATAAATATAGATGCATTTGTTAATGTTAAACTTCTCTATTTAGTTAGTACACTGTACGTTATAATATATGGATTTCTATTTAAAATTTCATCATTATTGATATTATTGATCTCTTTAGAACAGCACAATACCATACGAATCTATTAATGTATTACTTTTTTACGCACACAATAGAAAACAATCTCAGCTTTAGTAAACCGTAGTCAGTTTTTAAGTATCGAAGTGTCACCCGTCAGTTCTCAAATATTTAAACAGAATCCGATAATTCGATACAAATATAAAACCTCGTTACTTATAGACGTATAACTACAATGAAAAGTGTAGTGACAGTATTTCTACTCCTTTAATACCAACATTTTATGACAATCCTTTAAGATTAAGCGGTCGTGTAACTGTTACTTTAAGCCGTGATTCTGATCAACCACATGGTATTACGATGTTACAAGACCATATTTGCTATCTTTGTCTTAGTGGGAATGTGAGGTGTGTTATATTTATTTAACTGGTGTCGAAAATGCAACTCCCCTTCACGAGCAACTTAAATTGTGTACTTTTATGCTGAGCACTTATTATATTTTCTTTCTTTTTCCCCTCAGAGTATAATTACCACACTACATGTCAACAGCCATCAGAAATCATCGGAGTCGGAAGAGAGAGCATAATATATACCAAGTAACATTGGTTTTCGTGAAAAACATCTACATCGTGATTTCTGTTACGCAAAATATTTTGACTATCAACAGAATAATTCTACCGATTATAGTAACAGAAAAAAGAAGGAATATAAGGAAAGACAGAAGAAATTTTAATTCTAGACGCAAGTTTTGGAACAAAATATTAACTACCAGCTCTAGATAGATATTTTATTGGAATGTGCTAAATTTACCTGTTATATTCATAGCGTGCATCTTGCTATGTTTCCGTAATATTGAAATTTACGACCTCAAAGTTAAGAAAACGTACCTCAGATATATATAGAATTTATTTGTCAAAGTACTTAAACAAAATGTACGTTTTAATATGAGACATAATACGTTATATAACATGCAGCGTTATTTCACGAGTACATTTCCGCATTGATACCTTAAACTAAGTGATTATAATTCCTGCCTCGTATAAACTGTGTTTACCATAAACAAATTGTGCATTACTTATTCAATATCTGACACAAACTTCGCGGTGTTTCAGAAGACTACATGCGAATGTTTATATCTTACGCATCTGAAAACTTTACCTGAACAATGAAGCCTCGACATCACCGGACAACCTGCAAGAAACAATAGCGGATGTCCTTATCATATTGCAGCATAGGATTTCAAAGGCAAAACATCAATTGCATTAATTAGTTCGACAATAAATGATCCTAAAACATGACAATTTTTTTTATCGCACGCATCTCATTGTACAAAACAAAAACATATCAACACTGAATTGGGTTAAAATCCAAAACCAAGACTAAATTAAAATTTCCCCATCTATTTTATTCCGCAATTCTGTATTATGGGTGAGAGATATTGCTCGTAATGAAACTATATGAAAATATTATTTTCATGTAATATTCGCTGATGGAACAAAATAAATATTTTAAAGTCAGTGTCTAATAAACAATCCTAAAGTAAAAGCCATCTATTATTCATAAATGGCATAGTCCACAAAAATATTTTTCACAATATTTTATTGAGAAACACTGTGAGATTCCTTTATTTTAAATGTAAAAATACCTCTCCGAAAGCTATATATACTTATATTAATATATAGACATCTGAACTCCGTAGTTCACAACGATGAAATTTAACATGCAAGGGGCCGAACACTTTACAGACATGAATACCTTTCACATATTACAGGTACAATTTACTTTTATCAATGAGTGGACAGACGCAAAGGAAAAATAAAGTGTGTTGCTCAAAAACACAACGACAGGAATCGAACTCACATACACAATAATCGAAATAAATATACACAAATACATATAAATACATTTGATATAGTCTAATGTAAATCCGAACATTTGTGAAACGTGGAGAAATAATTTGCTCACATTAAAATGGTATTAGATACGACAATAAACGCAGTTGCACTATGCATCTCCATTTTCATACTGTCTTTTGGCACTCTAAACAATTTAATCGTCATCATAGTTATGAGTTCAAAGAAGATGAGAGGTTTGAAAATCACACCGTATATTATTTCTTTGGCTGTTACAGATATTATCACTGTATGGTTAAATTTACTACGTATTATCTTGATTTCGTCTGAAATTGAATTGTCTGAAACGACATATATTTTTTACAGATACTTAATTTTTAACGCCAATGACATGTCTTCATTTATAACAATTATTATCTCCCTTGAACGTTTGTTGGCCGTGTACTTGCCATTTAAATTTAAGCATATGCCAAACCACATGTATTCTTTCTTCTTTGTAATATCAACGACGTTCATAAGTCTATTAACAATTAATACTACGTTGGTATACTCTAATATCGTTTCTGAGATGATGCTTTCGATAACAGTAGCTTTTCTATATGCCTTCATCCCAGCGGCTTTTTTATTAGTAAGCAATATTCTCCTGTTATACAAGTTATTTAACAGGCCGCGTCTAGGCCAGCAGCAACACGACAATACACAGTCGCGAAATACTATGTATCTTGCGATCAGTATAAATGTTATATTTCTTCTTACAACTTTTCCTGTGGCGACTGTTGCAATTTTAACTGGTCTCGACGATTCTAAGTTTTCGCATGCATTTTTAATTGCAGACGTTTGTTCCACGATTAACTATGCTGTAAATTGTATTGTATATTTCTTAATCAGTAAACAATTCAGGAATACATTCAAAGAAATAGTTTGTATGAGGAAAAGAAATTAAACAAGTGACATGTGACCTCATTTATAATTTTGCGATATCTAATAATTTAGGTTAAGTAACAGAATCGAAGAAGCGAAGAGAAATGTTCATAGAATGATGAGAGGAATGGGTAGTTGAATAGATCCGCCACTTTGCTTGAATGACAATTATTCTATCATCTCCGAACGTATGAAAGGCGACACGCCCGTATGATTCGAATTCTATTGGAAAGTGTCTGATTGTTGAATAAATTGACGTGAGCATAAAAAAAATATCCACGCAACTGCAAATGTTAATACTTATCATACTGCTATTACTACCACCGTCGCCATTGTCACCAATACCACCATCACCACCACTAGTACTAGTACTACTACACCTGCAAAATTAATTCTGATGCTGCTACTACTACTACTACTACTACTACTACTACTACTACTACTATTTTTCCATTCATATATGATGCCCTAAGTTGTGGACTCCATCCTGGCGCCATTCAACCATAACCAATGATAACCGATATTGCTATGACCGCAAAGAGTAAATTCATTCTTCGAATCTAAAACACATGTTCACATGTTCGCACATTTTACAACAAATAAAGGAATGCACAATAACTTCTATCTCCAGTTTCGTCTCAAATTAGAATACGAGAAACTCGTTGAGACAAAGAACGAATACGGAAACTCCGTTCCGAAAACTGAAAACTTAAAAAGTTATATTTATTATTGTGATTATAACATCAAAGTCTGTAGGTAAACGAAAAGTATTTCCCACCGTGGCCAAGCATATGTGATACAGCGGTTAGCCAGCCGCAGCTTACAACAGCCTCTCGGTGTCTATACCTTTATATATGCAAATCATCAATAAAATGACTGGAAATATTTCGTGTTTTTAATAATATAGACTAATTTCTGACATGAGCAGATGTCATAGACGCCTCTGAGATTTTCAAATTTCTAAATTCCAAAAAGGGTATCATAAAGCAGTTTATATTTACTTTTCTAAATATTTTCGATACATTGTAAAGCGATTTTGTAAAAAGTCACTTAAACGTTATTTTTGCTACGAACATAAAGACCCATCGTATGGGTGTAGAATTATCAAATCACCAAGGTGAATCACATCGAGGAGAGGGCCAGTTGATTAGATCGGCCCCAGTACACAACTGATACTTAATTTATCGAGCTCCAAGGGACGAAAGGTAAAGTCGACCTCGGCAAAATTTGAACTCAGAACGTAGAGACAGCTGCTCATAATATGCAAACATTTCTCATGACACCAGTTCACTGTTTACAGATGCTTGCATTTTTAATGTTTTCCATCAATTTTTCACGGGTCCAGCTAGTTATTATTATATGTTTGACTTTTGCATTATAATTGTACCAGTTGACTCCAAGTTTCACCCAGAGACCTCAAGGGACAACAAGTTAGAAGTTCATTTTGATGCAATGCCTAGGGTGTCATATGTTTGGTTTTGCACATAGTACTGCTCTAGAGAATGCTTAAGAAAACATAAGAAAATTATGAGTTCGTTTTAAAATTTGAGATTACATACGTAGTATTTTACCATCATCATCACCATTATCATCATCATCATCATCATCATCATCATCATCATCATCATCATCATCATCATCATCATCATCATCATTATTATTATCATTATTATTATTATTATTATTATTATTATTATTATTATTATTATTGAGTGCGAGAGCAGGGCATGCCATCAAAGTGACACTGGGGTAAAATATACAAAGTCCATTATACCCATCATGACTACCCGTCTGATAAGGGCACACCAGGCACATGCATCACAACCATATGTGGGCGACATAGTAGTCTCATATCAAGATAAACAGCGCATGACCTTGCAGGTGGGGCCTACTTAGAATTTTCTTCAGGTCGAGTAGCCCATCCCGCTCAAAATGTCCTTGAATAAAGGTTGTTTGAGGATGTCGAACAAAATACCCATGTTTCCAAAGGTGAACTATCCAAACCCCAAAGAATTCCTCTCGACATATGACTATCATGCTGCCCCACTACTTCTGCTCGTGATCAGAGATGCACATATCATCAGCCACTAAAGGACATTCTCAACTGGTTAAGATCAAGCAACTGACAAGCAAATCTGTGGTATTGAGCAGAATATTTGCTGTAGCCCATCTTGTATACCAAGACAAAGCAATGTACTTGATAACACTTCCAATCAATTAAGATCAGAAGACATGAGAGCCACTGCCTGGTACTGCATCAGGGCATTTATTATTCACTGTTGTCAAATATAGGTGTGTGTGTGTGTGTGTATGTGGTAGGAAGCTTGCTTTCCAAGCACGTAGCTGGGGATTCTGTCTCATTGCGTGGCACGTTCGGCAAGTGTTTTGCTTTGTAGCCTCAGATCGACGAAGGGCTTGTGAGTGGATCTCATGAACGGAACCTGAAAGAAGTCCCTCGTATATTATATATATATATCAATAGTAAAGGTAAGATCACAAAAGCATGAAAGAGATCTCGATATTAAGGAAATAGAGGAATTTATCTATTAAACGTTTCATTGCTTTGATAAATGAGGAGATGCTGGAGCAGGTTTCCGCTCCGACATCGTAACTCGGAGTCTCATTATGGCAACCGAATAATCGTCACATATTATATTACAGGTATATATATATATATATGAGAAACAGAAAATGGAGAAATTGGCATGCAGATATCAGTTTCCTCAAAGATATTCAAATCCATATAATGAAATTCTAGTCCTATAATCGTTTCCATATCCAATTAGTTCTATTACAAAATTTAATTTAATTTAATTTAATTTAAATTTTCGTTTTCAAACTGGCTAATTGAGTATTTCATCGGGGAATAATGTTCACAAAAGGGAGTTAAAATTCAACATTTTGGCTGACTTCCGAGACACTCATATGCGTGCGTTGTTTAAAAGAGGATAGCATTATATTCATATATATACATATAAACAAATACGTTTGATATATTTGTGCGCGTGCATATGTAATACATGATAGGTTTTATTGATGGTGGTGTTGTAGTTAGGGGGGAAATAGAATTTCTTTGGTCAGAGAGAGATTAGGCGAGTGAGAGAGATAGATTGGTAGAGAGAGAGAGAGAGAGAGAGAGAGAGAGAGAGAGTGAGTGAGTCAGTGATAGTGAGGGTGATAACATTCATCACGAAATTGTGCATTTGTTTGTTAACATATATATATACACGTGCTCTGGTCAGTAAGTAGCCGGACGGTTGCCATAGTGAAGCCGCTTGGCACAGTTTGACCTTTAACTCTACTGTGCATGCGCACTAAGTTTTGACGATATTGCTCATTTCCCCTGTTTACAACACTTCTTGGAAGGAAGGTGTAAAGCAGGTAATCGTTTCATTGACCATGACAAAGATAGTTGAGCAGGAAATCAGCTTCAAATTTTGCCAAAATCTGGGCGATACTTGCTCAAAGACCTACGCAAAGGTTTCAAAAGTTTTCGTGTTGTCGCCATAATCAAATAAAAACCTTGTGCAACTGAAATCCGAATGTCTTTTTGGTCAGCTGTAAGCAGTTTTGGCACAAACTTGGCAGACACGCGTCTCATATCCAAATCTTCAGTGATAACGTACTGAACTGAATCTGGAACTAATATGCAAGTCACCTGAAAACTCATGGATGGTAATATATATATATATATA
>NC_068986.1:15586233-15592107 GCF_001194135.2 Octopus bimaculoides | reverse complement strand
ATATTTCAACAGAAGAGTTTGAACTCCGCATGAGAGAATCGATGAAATAGAAGCACAGTTCGCCATAGCAAGGACAACTTATAGATAGATTTTCGAAACGTACACTAGAAGAAATCCACAAAATAGCGCGTATACAGAGAGACAGGTGGTGGGGAGACAGAGAGGAGAGAGATAGGGAGGGAGAGAGGGAGAGGGAGAGGGAGAGATGGAGGGGGAGAGAGAGAGGGAGACAGAGATACAGGGTGAGAGGGAGAGAGAGATACAGGGTGAGAGGGAGAGAGAGGGAGAGAGAGAGGGGAGAGAGAGAGTGAGAGAGAGGGAGAGGAAGAGAGAGAAAGAGGGAGAGAGAGAGGGAGAGAATACAAAGTTATTCAATTCCACGCGGGTGGAAATATAAGTAAAATAGAAGTTGAAAATGCACTGAGAAGAGTTAATATATGTTTCATTATTATACTTAAAGATTTAAGGAGTTTCACAGTTTAGACTGATTTTCAAAAATTTGAAATAAAAAGATGTGGCTAATATTTTAGCTGTCTTGCTTCTAACTACTGTTTGAATCTTTCCCTATTTTTTTTAGGGACTTCATGTCTCAAATTAGTATATGTTTTGAATGGAGTTTATTTGGTAAAGGATAGTCACATGACTGGTTTTAGAAATGTTTGTACGTCCGTGTGTTACTATCAAGTCACAATATTTAGCGTCGTAAGTTAAGGGTGATACGATTTAGTGAACAATACGAGTGGTAGTACAAAACAATCAATGTTCTAAATATTGTGTGTGAAGTGTTTGTAGAAAATAAACATCTGATTGATTTAGAACATTCTATGTTTCCCGCTAGGTCCATGCATTAGTGATAAGATGCACCTAAAATGAAGGCTGACACGGTTTTGTGAACATGTATAGTTACAATCAAGGCCCTGCAAATGTATGCGAGTCCAACAATCGGGGAAGTCAAAAAGTGTGGCCGCCCCAATTGTGAGACCTACATCAATCTTATTGAAGACACAACATAGAAATTCAAATCAGGACAGATTTTTATTGTAAAAAAATTACTCTTCATATTCTTCTAGGAATTTAATATTCACTGTCAAGCATCAAAGATGTAATGAAGATTACATAGTTCAAACAATGTTTACTCTTAGAAATAAGACTGACCATTGAAATACGAGACACTAATACTAGACAGATTCCAAGGAGTGAACGCAGACATATATGCACAAAATAAGTCCCGCCCAAATTCCAGGTCCTCCTACTCCATGTTCGGTGAATACCACAGATAAAGCACGGATAAACAAAGAGAATATTTTCTTACAAAAGTACAAGCACAGACTTCATAAACTTTAACATAGTACATTCACAAATAACTATTCACACAAAAAACTCATTCTGCCATTTAACATAAGGAACCTAAGTAGCTAAGAGCCTATGTTTTAGCCACAGCACCGCATACAAACGATTCCTATCTACTCTACCATCAGACATTAAAATTGGAGTGCTTAGAATGTAACTAAGCATGTTCACTCAACCGAATCGGCCTTCATTTTAGGCGCTAAAAATACAGCAAATTGACACTAACGCACGGTCCTGACGGGAAGCATACAAAACTTTCTAAAGTTCATCACGTGTTCCTTCTCTCCAAGCACTTGACAGAAGATATTGGCAGTATTGATTGTTTAGTACTCTCGCTCGACTTTTTCAGTCAACGGTACCAGCCTTAGTTTACAACGCTAAAATTGTCACTTGATTCTATTGCAGGGACGTAGCGGGGAATCTACAAACATTTCTAAGACCAATCATATGACTATCCTCTACCAATGAAACGTTATTTAAAACATATACTAATTTGAGCCATGAACATCCTATAAAAATAGGACAGTTTCAAACACTATTCAGAAACCAAACAACTCCGACATTAGCCACGTCTGTGTATTTCAAATTTTTGAAAACCAGTGTAAACTGTGAAACCGGTCAAATGTTTTCAACACTTGTATTTTTACTATATATATATATATATATATATATATATATATATATATATATGTATGTATATATGAGGTGGGGTTGGTTGAGATCTTACGGTCAAACGGTGGATTAAAAATCTCTTTTCTTCTGAAGACCTGGCATTCAGATGGGATTATGCAATTCTCTACATAACGATTATCATACAACACAAAGATATTTACTAGTGAAACCCGTGTAAATATGATGCAATATATGATGTTACAATAAAGACTCCTGCTTTATCCAACGTATATAATCCCAAACCAAAATCTTAGGGAAGACTACGTTTCATACCTGATTGGATTTCGTATATGCACGATTTCCAAGAACTACTAAACATTATTTAGGTGTTATATCACATGCAAAATCGCAGTTCTTCGATAGGTACACGCTCTCATAATACTGCAATGCTACACACTTATATATTTTAGTGTGTATATGTACAGAACAGTTTTTCTTTTAGGCAAGATATATTTAAAATACGACCTATGTTATAATTTAATCTTTTTATTAGGTTGTATTAGTGTCTATATATCAGCTCCTGGTAGCTCCTTGTAGTTTCTTTCAGAAATGAAATTACGGAAATTCATTTCAATCAATATTTTCTTTCTCATAATCATATTCGGGATATCGATTGGGTTTGGCTTCTTAAAAGCCTCGTTTGTTATAGCGAGAGAATTTGCGTAATGCAGTCTAAAATTCTGTGTATGGCCATTTTGCAGCCGGAATTTCACTATATATATATATATGCATGTGTGTGTGTGTGTGTGTGTGTGTGTGTGTGTGTGTGTGCAGGGATATCGCTGATGGAGTTACATATCGTTGATGCTCGTATCTTGTTTATGACATGTCAGTCGCGTTATGAGTGTACACTTTTCTTTCGATATAAGTATCCCTTTTATAATGAATAGTTTATTTCTGCCGAGAATTCTATAAGACAGAAATTATTAACAGCATTACGTTCAATCTCTACGCTCTGATTTGAAAGCCACCGAAATAGTTTTTCCTGTTATCCTTTTCTGGTCCAAAATATGAGTACAGTTGAGCACAGGGATCGATGTAATCGACTTACGCCCTCCCCCGGATCTCCTGGTCTTGTGCAGAAATTTGAAACCGATATTTTTAAGACAGACAGCGCTGTCAAGATCATTATAGTGTCGTATAAGTTGCTCTGCGGCATTTTTTCCGATTCATTCGGTTCTCAGCTGAAATGCCATCGAGGACGACTATGCTTTCATCTTTTTGGATTCGATAAAATAACTACCAGTCAAGCACTGAGGATGACGTAATCGACTAACCAGCCTCCCCCAACATTCTCAGGCCTTGTAATTGTAGTAAAAACGATTATTATTTATTAATGTCTTGTAATTTATTAATGTACTATAGTTTGTATTTTTTTTATATATATATTTCAGGTGAGTGTTATCTGCTAAAATGAAATATTGTCAAATGTTCAACTGATGTCCAATATCTAGAAGAAAGTATATTTACGAAATTTTAAAACAAGTATAACCTAATTGTGTAATTCGACATGCCGCCACTGTTTATTGGTACATCTTCAGGAAATTCTTTCAATTTCTAACTTACGCAATTAAGGCATTAAGAAATTCAAGAAAGGACGAAACAACGAAGAGAATTTTGCACTGATAGCCTTCCACTAAAGCTTCGAATACAACCAGTTTATCATGTTACTAGATACATCAGAGAAGAGCGACCATCGTGCGTATGCTATATTACCTGGAGTTTATTTTATTATGCCTGACGTGGATCATTTATGTAATTAAATGCTAATTAAATATTTATATTACCAAAACCATTATGTTAAAGTTCTTTAAATAAATAACGTTAATGAGATAAGCAATTAAAAATTCTCAACATAGTCGAACAAGAGAGGCATTACCAACAGACTTTTTAAATCAAAGCATTCTCCCTTAAATGGAAAAAAAAACAGTAATGTATTAGAGAGTGCAATATACCATACCACTAAAATGATTGGTTAGTCACGGTTGGAGCACCAGCATATATCTGCTTGAACACACCAGATTTCCCTCTGGGCAACGAGAGCAACATCAACTGCAATACAATGGTATTGGAATGATTCGTTGAACGTTTATATTTTGAGGATTTTCTTTTATAAAAATTGTACAAAGTGTTAATCGATATTTTATCGAATTCAAATCTACCAGAACGATATATGTATTCTATAATTTATTTTTCCAATATATTATGAACTTTGACAATATCTAATCAAATAGTACATCTTTATTCTGTACAAGGTAACTTTTCACTATATCAATTCTTTATAATTTTTACTTAATTTTCACTATTTCATTGTTTGTGAACCAATTAGTTAAAAAGCATATTTTCTTGAAGACAATTTTCTCCTATTGGGAGTTAGTATCACATGGAGGCTGAACCATGTCTGCTAATCCAGTGTACTCAGTATAATTAATATATGTTTCAAATAGATGTTTCTCATACAATAATCATTTAGTGGAGATGTCACATACAAATATAGAATACCTGCAGGGAGAACAGAAGAACAATTGCAACAAAACATGATTGTAATATTTCCTTTACAACATTGTTCTTATGCTATGTTATATATAACCCAATGTAGTTTGCATATGAAATCTTAAGCAATATTTTTCACTGACAAATATGAACAACACATATGGTATTATATCTATCCAATGCAGCTACATCTTTGTTTTAATTCTTGGAAGTATCACTAACGTACTTGTTATCGTCGTCATGTGTTCCAAAGTGATGAAAGAATCTAAAATCGCTCCATATCTTATTTCGTTGGCTGCTGTTGACATTATCGCATTATGGATAGATATATTAGATATTTTAATACCACCATTCGGTTACCAACGCTCAGTTGCACACTTTAATTTTGCTCTACTCTTAAGCCTATTTCTAAACTATTTGTCTTCATCGATAACTGTGCTTATCTCATTTGAACGTCTATTATCCGTATTTTTGCCGTTAACTGTAGCGAGCAGTTCAAGGAAAAGTATTTACCTTATTATTGCATTATCAACAGTTCTTATTTGTTCGTTTATACTTTCTGCCACTTTACTATACCGACCCTTCGTTTCTCATACAATAACTGTTTTCATATTCTGCTGTATTTATTCCTACATACCAACAACCATTTTACTTTTAAGCACTATTCTAATGTCATACAAATTACTTCGTAGACCTAATCTTGGTCAACGCGATAGGCAAAGCAAAAAACCAAAGAAAGCCTTTTGTCTGGTAATCACTTTGAATGCCATATTTTTACTCATAACATTCCCTGTGTCCATTATTATAAGCACAAACATTGCCAATTATCGTGAAGTGATCATGTCAAAAACTGAATATCTAATTACCAATATTTTGGCATGCATAAACAACAGCTTTAATGGTATAATATATTTTTGCATCAGTAAACAATTCCGGGAGAAAACTAAAGAGATGTTTAAGCGATGTTGTAATTAGTTAATTAAGAATTGGAAAATGAAATTATTTATAAATTTTAGCGGCTAAGTACATCCGTAAATTATGGGGTGAGACTTCATATATAGAACCGATATCATTATTCAACTATTTTATTGAAGAAGAAACATAAAATCTGAGAAAACTCGATTGAGAAAGAAACTGAGGACAAAAATGATGGCCTATACTATACAGATATATAAAAAAAAGGAAAATGACGCAGTTAAATCGAAGTAAGTGAGATATTGACGACGACGACGAGAACGATGATGATGATGATAATAACGACGACATCCACAGCAGTAATAATAATAATAATAATAATAATAATAATAATAATAATAATAATAATAATAATAATAATAATAATAATAATAATAATAATAA
>NC_068986.1:15583543-15585934 GCF_001194135.2 Octopus bimaculoides | reverse complement strand
AGGTAACTCGAATGTGGAATCTAAAAACAGAAACAATTCCTATCATAGTAGGCGCATTAGGTATGATAAAAAGAATATTCAGACAAATACATAACAAAAATAGCAGGACTTACAAATATATATAACATACAGAAAACTGTACTACTGGGTACTGCACACATTCTACGCAAAGCACTTTCAATACAGTAAACATAAGAGCACCACAGCAAACCACAGCACATACCCAAGGTGCACAGAGCTGCGCTCGGTAGTGAAGTGAAAGTACGTTATAAAAATAAAACTACTGAATAATAATAATAATAATAATAATAATAATAATAATCATAATAATAATAATAATAATAATAATAATACTAATAATAATAATAATAACCACAACAACAACAACAACAACAACGAATTTGACAAAGACTTACTGTTGAAATATTGTTCAACTAATAAAATATCTTACAATCGAATCACGCTCTTAGTCTTGACTAATAATAATAATAATAATAATAATAATAATAATAATAATAATAATAATAATAATAATAATAATAATAATAATAATAATAATAAAAGCACCCATATAAGTAGCTTAAGAACAAGCGTTAAGGACCATCTATGTTAAGAATCAAATATATTAAGGATCAGCTATGTTAAGTGCAGAATAGACTTCACTACCGACAGTGTATAAATGTATGTAAAATAATGCCGTGGAACCATTGTTGAAACATAGGAAGACGGCCGGCGTCATTAAAACTGATAATTGTATAAAGAAAAAAACCTTAATGAGGAAAAGAAGACAAACAATGAAGGAAAAAGATGTACGATCACTTTGCAAGGGCTACGAGCGCCAAGACAGATCCAGAATTTCGGCGGTTATGGATGAGAAGTTGTTGCTTGAATATAGATACAGAAGTTCTTATCTGTGCAGCTGAAGAACATGCGTTATGATCAAACCCCAGGAGTCAACACGAATGAAAATTTCAAAATCTTGTGGGATGAAATGATTCAGTGCGGTCGCCTGACCGAGCGTCTGGAAATAGGGCATTGTTGTGATAAAAGCAAAAAAAAAAGCAAAAAGAACATGCATGATAATCGGCATACCATGTTCCGGTGACAGAAGATGAAAGAGAAAGAAGATAAACAACTACGAGGATTTGAAGTGGAAAATATGGATTTAGCGCCCCAATGAGGAAAGTAGACGTGATACAAATAGTAATTTGTATACTTGGAAGAATCAGCGCTCAACTACCAACATGGCTGAAAAAGATTGATGCAAATGTGAAGTTAGAACACCTACAATTCTTTCTTAGTATAGAGTTAGGATGAGAGAGAAAGAGAAAGAGAGAGTAGGGAGAGAGTAGAGTGACAGAGAGTAGAAAGAGGCTAGCGAGAGTAAGAGGGGTGAAATTTGGTACTACTTTATTTCAACATTTTTTTTTGCCCTCTTTCTTCATATTCTCGAAGAAATTTCAGGGAGGTTTGGCAGCATTTCACAAAATGGATGTACTATATTCTTTCCTACGAAATGTTTAATAATAGGATACAGTGCTCTGGGAATGTTAATTTGCAGTTTCTGAATGCAAAGTAGATAACCACACACACAAAGGCACTCGCTCGCGCGCAAACACATACATACGCACACATACACATTCACACTCACATATATACACACGCTGTTTTGGAGATCCATCATAACTTTCGCGGATGCAGTTCATCGCAATATGCTAGCTGTAGTGGAAGCAGTCAACATTGCATAAAACGAGCCTCCCTCATCAGGATACATTTTCGATCATATATTTCCGATCGTCGTGCGAACTTCTCTGAATTATGATCTCAAATGTAATACCTTTTCTACCCTGCAGACGTAGGCTCGTTTTATCCACTGATGATTGCCTCCGTTATAGCTTGTATAGTGTGATGAACTACATCTTAAAAAATTATGATGGATCTTCGAGCCCCGCAAAGCAGCTTTTGTAGCTAAAATCCTGATTTCCTCCACTTCAACTTTCTCATTTGTTTGTGCTCGGTGTACGTTGGATCTATTAATATAAATATCTACATATTTATACCCATTGTCTGCAATTCTTCAGTTTTGGCTTTCTCTCGTTTTGCATGTATACATGCAATTATATTTTGTACTTCATGCTCAAGCCGTTACACTTAATATATCAAATTTGTTTACTCGCATAATTGCCTACATATTTGATTGACTTGATCCCCTTAACAGGCCCAACGGAATTGTCCACTGTAAAGACATCGAAGTTTAAGTTTGAATCATTTGAGCTCTATTATGTATCTCCTACACCGAAAGTCTCTGGATCTCATCTATGTGTGTGCATATATGTATATACACACACAGAGACACACACACATACACACACACACTATATATATATATAT
>NC_068986.1:15567620-15581348 GCF_001194135.2 Octopus bimaculoides | reverse complement strand
ATATATATATATATACTTGCAAGCGTACCTGACAGTGTGTGTTTATGCATATGTGTTTGCCTTCACTATCGTTAATTAAACATCACCCCCTCCCTTATAGCAGATCAATTTGTCAGCCATTATCATAAGCCATTAATGCGTTGTTGTATCCGTTCATATCCAGGTGTGTTGCTGTCATTGTGATTAGACAATGACATTATAATGTATTAATATTTACTCTGTAATAGCTTTAGACATGGTGAAAAGGTAAATTTAAATCGTCACTGGAATAACTACAGATAATAGACAAATCTCAGCAAATCTTTTCCCTAGTCGTTCATCTAATAGAAAGCAGAGTTCATACGAAGTACATTCGTACTTGTATAGAGCGTGGGATAAACGCAGTCACATTGCGTCTAAGCAAAGATTGAAATTAAACGATCGCCATCTGTCGTTAAGACATAACACCAATAATAACAGCAACGACAATAAAATAATGCAATCATATCTGGTGGATTCGATTAACAGCATGTGTGTGATAGTGTTTCAGTGTGTTTGTGTGTGTGTGAACAAAGGTTGAAGGCCTGTACGGATTATTAATGATTATAAGTCAAACATGATATGAAAACATAATATACGTAAATATATGTGATTTTTATTTAATTTTTCTCACAACATGTATCGGAGAATGATGCAATCCATGCAGTTGTTTCATAACTATATTTTGCAAGCGATATTTATATTAATTCTGTCACGTGTGTTCTTTGAAGCTTTCCATATTATGCTTTCCACGCTTGCGCTAATCGTCGATTATCTACTTCAATCTGCAGCAAATCATTTTGTAAAAGTTACTTTCCAAGTCCTCTATGTTTCAGCTACATGTAGCAGTTTGCGTGTAGAGTCAGTTGCTGGGATGCCGTCACTTGAAGTCGTCTATAATTTCAAAATATAATTGTGATTTAATTTGTATAAACAAATTTTTCGATTCGTTGTACAAACTTCAAGTTGTCCATAATTTATTCTCTGAGGACGCAATTGGAAGACCCACAGTAAGACCACCTTTGAAATTTTTTTCCAAATACAACACCTGCATATTAATTCCAATCTCCTAAATCTAACAAGATTTAAATCATGTACATCGATATATGCCAATACAAAAGACAGAAAACACTACAAAACTACTAAAACGAGATTACCAGTGTCAAAAATAACAATAAAAACAATAATGAATGTACTATTGTATTTTTCGCTGCGGTACCAACAACACTTGTTTAATAAATTCTTCATGGATGGTGAAATTTTGAGGAATGTTTTTTCATAGGATTATGAACATCACGGAGAGTCACACAGCACTTCGCTACAGTGCAGTCACTATGCTGGTTTTCGGAAATTTAAGTAATTTACTTGTGATTGGAGTCATGTGTACAAAATCAATGAGGGATTTAAAAATATCTCTGTATATAATTGTCCTATCTGTCGTAGACACAATCGCATTATGGCTGAATTTAATGAGAATTATTTTACAAACATACGGATATGGATACCCACTTAGAACTTTGAATTTGCTTCTATTATTAAACCTCATTTTCTGCGATTTGTCTTCGTGGATAACAGTGATTATATCACTGGAACGTGTATTAGCCGTGTATTTTCCGTTTAAATTTATGCGTCGTTCTAAGCAATATTATTCCTTTGTTATAATATTATCAACTGTTTTGATTTGTATATTTATAATTACCGCTTTGTTAGTATATAACCCAATATTTTCAAGTAGAATTTCTTTCATCATTTTTTGCTCTTTTTACGCTTACATACCAGCGACCCTTTTACTTGTAAGTTCTATACTAATGACATACAAATTACTTCATAGACCAAATCTTGGTCAGCAAAATCAGGAAAATTCTCAGTCAAAGAATACAGTTTTTCTTGTAGTCAGTATAAATACCATATTTTTACTCACCACGTTTCCTGTGTCCATTGCTGCTAACGTTAAAGAGGATTCAAACATTCTCTCAGAACACAATTTCTTGATTGTCGACTTCATTTCATGCATAAACTACACTGTCAATTGTATTCTATATTTTTGTGTTAGTGAAAAATTCAGAAACACAGCTAAGCAAATCTTTAAAATAAATTGCATGTGTTATTTTAAAGCAAAAGCTTTAAAATAATTTGCGTATATTAATTAAAATGATGAATGAAGTTTAGTTCTTATTTCTCAAAGACAAATGGTAATATTTCCAAAAAGGATATGATAGATACAATGAGAAACAGAACGGAATATCACACGCCACTATCACTAATACCACTGTATAAAAATAAAGACCTCCACAGCGACAGAAAAAAATTATAATAATCCTTTGTACTGTAGGCACAAATCCGGAAAAGTGCGGAGAAGGGGTTTATCGAATATATTGACCCTAATACTTGAGAGGTACATGTGGCATGGACACCGAAAAGATTAACAGGAAAATATGACATCGGTCGTATGTGAACTCTGAACGTAGAGAGCCTGAAAACAGGTCGCTAAGTAGAAATGAGTGTGTCAGCTCAGAGCCTTAAAGACTGGCCCATTCTACATCAACATAAATCTGGCGGCAATGCTGTTATGGTCTTCGTCTGGAGAAAAGACTGAAATATATTCACAAATATCACACAGGCCGAATGTAACCTTATCAAAGTATTGGAGATTGAACATTCAATAGAAGAATATGACAACATAGGGATCGGGGTAAGTACAGCTATATTTATTTCAAGTAAATAATGCGTGAGTAAATAATGTAGAAATAAAAAATGTAACATTCTTACATGCAAATTAAATGTGCTAATCGTATATTATAAACGAGAAGCGGAAATCCATCTATCTGTCCGTCACAACATCTATTAGAGGGAAGGAAAGGAAGAGGAATCAAAATACACGTCATATTGTATTTTTGGAAGAAGGGAGGAGAAAAAGTTGCTGCGGTTGAGAGAGAATTAGAGTATGAGTGTGTGGGTGTGGGGGGAGGAAAGATAGATAGATAGATTACGGTCTACTATTAAAAAAAGGTACTTGTATGATTAACAAATATTTTATACCGGTAGCGAAGTGATGGATTAAGACCTAGTTTAAAATGAAAGTAACATAATTGAAACATCATAAGTTGTAAATAATAAATCAAAATCTGGATGAATCTTCTCCAAGAGCTATAGAGAATTCCATAGAGTATGCTTAATACGATCATAATACGAAAGAAATTAAAATAATTAGATTCATTGGAGAGTTTTGTCAAGGGTTATTTATGAATAGAGGGAACTCCGTCTCTTCTTGTATTCTAAACGCAAAACTGAAAGAAAATGATGAACTAGTAAAATATAAATTAAGATCTTTTTTAACAGTTACAAATCAACGATATATTCAACATAAACAATCGATATATAAATAAATACATCAGCCTTTTATTGATAAAGCAGAACAAAACTGGAAAATCTATAACCGTCGTTCAAATAGCGAATAACAGGCATACATAATAATCTATAATATGTTCTCAAAAGTCGAACAATAAATATGTTTACGTAGACTTGGGCCTGTCATGATCCTTAGGACTTTTAATACTGAGTTTAATCCTGTTTGCAAAGCGTATCAGTGACTGAGGTTACAACAGTCTTCCTCGAGGAGCAGGTGGTCGGTCCTGCGCATGATTAAATTCGTAGCTTTTGCTGGATCTCTTTCACAACTGAGTGAAATAGAGCAAGGACACTGAACTGACGTGCTGGTCGGATAATTGAAACCACCTTTCGTAAGAGTGAATGCAAGACCTTAACCGTTTGGCCAACTGAAGAAAAGACTCAAACTTTTAAAATACATGACAAAAATAACTAGATACAAAAAAAGGCATCGAGCAATCACTCACAACACACAAACCACGTGCAATTCCATAAACGAAACTAAAGTTGACCAAAAGAAAATATAAATATCAAGAAAGTTGTGACATTGTTTTAAGTGCAGTCAAGCGTGTATCACGCTGTATTTAGGTCTATTTTGGTGTGTAAGCTCCAGTCTGGAGATTGCTTTTCAGGGTTCACTAAACAATGTTATTTGGTGAAAGGGTTACTTAGCCAACAGGTATGTAACTAGGTTTAATTATTGTACATATCATTTGAACACTATTTAGAAGATTTGGGACGGTAGAGTTAATTGTTCGGAGTTCGGTTAAGTTTGTAAAACAATGTAACCAGGTGTGTCTGTTAACGTGTGTCGGTTTTAAGTCATAGAAATGAAATGAAAAATATGCAGAACCCACCAAAGAAAGCAAAAGAGGGCCAGATGAAAATACTAACCTAAAATAAGAATTAAGACTATAGATAACCCCTTAGAAACTGTCAACCAAATAAATATTCTCATCAGAAATATATATACTCCTGAAAAAACTGCTGGTGACAAAGCGAAGAAAAATGTATATCAGACGAGATCAAATCGAGTTGCCGATGAGAATGGAAGGCATTCAATTGTCTTAAATTTAATGAGGATACATCGAGATGCAGCTTATAAAGGAGGAACAAGAAAGTACACGTGATACTTCAATTCGGATATAAATGATATATAAAGAAGATTGGTCGTTGTTTCTATATGAATGCTGTTATATTGCATGCTGCTCCATCAGATAATTTTACCAAAGACTGAATTCTGTATACTTTGGAAATAATGAACTAGACAAAGTCCTACATACAGGAACCAATGAAAAGATTAATAAGATTAATACGGACAGATTTAATGAATACTTATAACGGTGTTAACAAAAAAAAAATCGAAAATATACACATAAAAGAAGAATGAAAATGTAATAATCATTGTCTAACTCTTCTAGTAATAAGTTATAATTAATAATTTTCTGAAACTAAAGATAATTCAATTAGCAATTCTAGGTATGTAAATAAGAAACAATGAAGATATTGAAGTGTAATATGTAGATGCCGGTTCAGAATTATATTTATAACCGTTAGATTGGAGCAGAATCAACGTGTAGCTATAAAACTATTATATTCATATACTGTAGTGCGATGGTTATTTATACTACTAACTTAAAGGGAAACGGGTTACATAGAGTCATAACCGCTTATGTATCAATAGAAAAACAATTGCTTTCCTCTTCAAATAAACGAAGGAGGAAGCTGAGGTATCAGATATGTGAATGATGACTAGAGAAAACTAAAGTGCTTTCATAACACTATAAAAACGAAAAAAAAAATAGAATGATACTACTCAAGAACATTATGTTCGATAGAAATGGTTCAGAACTCAGAGCGTAGAGCAACAAAAGGGAAAGAATACCTTTGACAAACCATGTATTTAACTTGGCATAATTACTTATAAGGGTAATTTAGCTTGCACAACCATTACACTTTAAAGACTAAGCAAGCGGATGCAAAAGTTACTTAACTGTGAATAACCAGCATGTATGGACGCTCATATTACTTTAAAAGTTTCTGCTGCATACATGTGGAAGTGACCGCTCCGAATCTAGGTTTATTAGCCGTTTTCAAAATGTTGTTTTGAACGTATAGGGTAAATCACTTAATTCCTAGAAGCGCACATGCATATGGTTATCTCTGGATATTTGTTATAAAGCACGCATTAAGAACCAATCCAAACCAACCAATTTAATTCCCCAAACAATCACTGTCGACATATTCTAATTGCATTTACTGATTTTCGGCAAAATCCGACAACTTATCGCATATGTAAGCTGCCCATGTTGTGGCTTCGTATTCCGTCAAACATTGAAGCAGTAAACTGCTGGAAAACGTGGATGATCGTATAACAGGCTAACATAGAAGTTATTTTTAAAGCATTCACTTCTGAAATGCTGTTCATAGAGTGACAGAGCGTTAACATTTTAAAATTTAGATGAACACCAGCAGTTGATCAAATGGCATTTCTTGGCGGAAACATACATATAAGAGTCCGACCTTTGTTCGAATATCTTGGGCAAATAATATGTGGATTGGATTACTTATTCTTAAATACTTCTTTCATCGTTTTAATTTTGAATGTGAAATATATCATATGCTGCATTATTTACATTATTTACATTTGACGGATATTTGTCCTCGTTTTGTTTGTTGTTAACACAACGTTCCGACTGATAGAGCCTCCAGGCTTCATCAGGTGTCTTGGTGAAATTTCGAACCTGGGTTCTCCTTCCTAAGGTAGTTTTCGATGTTATTATTATTATTATTATTATTATTATTATTATTATTATTATTATTATTATTATTATTATCATCATCATTAATAATAATGATCAGCTCACTGTCTGGAATCGAACTCGGAATCTTGTGGTAAGTAGCCCGTGCTCTTAACCACCACGCCATATGCCCATGGGTTTTTTTCTTTAACCATAATGGTTAAGAGTGCGGGCTACTAACCCCAAGATTCCGAGTTCGATTCCAACAGTGACATGAATAATAATAATAATAATAATAATAATAATAATAATAATAATAATAATAATAATAATAATAAAATCGAAAAATACCTTAGGAATGAGACCCCACGTTTGAAATTTCCCCCAAAGACACCTGATGAAGGCTGGAGGTTATATTAGGCGAAACGTTGTGTTAACAGCAAACAAGATGAGGACACATATCCGTTAAATGTAAATAATGTACATAATTCGTCATATCTTAAATGTAGAACTATATCATATGCTGCTTTTAGTGCATCGTATGCCATATTTTAATCTATATTGCAAGAATTTGATCGAAGCTAACACCATCAGTCTCCTCATGTGAAACAGAATCACTACGAGAACACTATATATATATATATATATATATATATATAAGCAGATTGCCTAAAAGGATAGATGTCCAGCACTAGGGTTTGTGTATAAGATATTCTCATTATTTTGGCATATAGGCTACAAAAACAGTATATAATAAGCTCCATGTCATTTTCAGCAATAAAAATTACCATAGCCGATTCCTTATTTACATGTCAACATCAAAACATTAGACTGCAGAGCTTTTGTAAGATGAGAATCTAAGAATTTACAGCGACTGAGGTCTTGACATAAAAACATACATGGAAACAGTTAAAAATTGTGCTGCTTATTCCATGTACATCAGACATACAATGTGTGTTTCATATTTGTTAATATATATATATATACATTAGCAGATTGCCTGCAAAGATAGCTCTGGGTATTGTGCATAAGACATTCTCATTATGTTGTAAACAAGCTGGAGACTTAAGTGCTTTTGGTATACCTGAACGTCATTACCAACTGTGGCTTCCATTGTGCAAGGTTTCCATTAAACAATTTGGAACTTGTTAATCTTAAGCGTGTTTGTTACCCGTTAATATAGTCAACAACAGTGAACATCCTTTTTAAACTTGCACACTTTTATGTATTTTTTCCCCATGATCCACCGAAAGGAGGTTCTAAACAAGGAAAATACTGATCTATTTCTTAACATTGAATAACAAACAAATATGTCGCTTTGAAAATCCCCGTGAAATTGAAGAACAATAAAAGCAATTTTAACAAAAAGAGGAAATGGAGTAAATAGCAGAATAACAAACATTTAGTTGAAGAGGAAACTTGCCCCGCTGATTGATATAGAATTGGTTGTCACGAAGTATGGTATGTCAAGAAGAAATTCTATGTTGAAAGAAATAACAAACAAATATTAGTTGTGACGTCAATATTTGTTCTCGAATATTGCACGTGCTTCTGAGAAAGAATGTAAAATTTCTTTTGTGTACTAAACAGAACAATTGAAAATAAAAAAAGGAACAATGAAGTAAAGAAGGAAATACAACCCTGTTTATAACAAAGGGAAGTCGCCAAGCAATATATCTCTCTAATCTTGTTACAGCTCCAACAATTTTGCGGGAAGCAGGCAATTTTATTATATCCACCATAGTACTTTACTGGTATTCATTTTTTTGATCCCTAAAATATGAAAGTTAAAAAACGACCTTGGGGAATACAGGTACAAGGCTTGAAAAGAGGGGAAGGGGTACGTGAATTAAATACACCCCAGTGTGTAAGTGGTACTATTTCATCGTTCCCCGAGAGTATAAAAGGCAAAGTCGAATTGGAACTCAGAATTAAATACGACCGAAATGCTAGCGGGCAAACGATTCTGCCCGTTCACCATTTTGTTGTAAAACGTTATATCAACAACCACAAAAAATATAGATAAGAACGCGGGCGAGAATGTGGCAGGAATATGAAGTACGATGTAGAGTAATTTCAATTCAATATCCTATTTATCTGGAATCGTATTGTATTTTGCCATTTCAGCGTCGTCACATTCAGCTTTTATATATGCGTGAGTGCAACACATATCTCTAATACAGTTTTCTCTCTTCTTCCAAATTAACAAAAACAGCATTAGTAGTAGTAACAGCAACAACCGCATTAATAATAATAATTTCTACCTTGGGCAGAAAGCCAGTGATTTTCATGGGAAACTATGTTAGTCGATATTGTTAATGTAGTGTTTTCTTTTTATCTTTTTCGGGGCGCCTTTTGGCCTTTATAACTTTTCTTTACTGTTTTTGAAATGTGAATAAATTTTACCCCTTCTCAGAGATAAGACGTTGGAGTGCCAAGCAGAATGATAAGTCGAACATACCTACGGATTGTTCTTTACATCTTATATGAGCAACCAGACAAAATTTTCAATGAAAATATTTCTGCGATTGCTTCCATTAATGACACAAAAATACTGTTCACCTAAAGTAAAGTTTGCCCAGAATTAGTTGTAGCATATTTAAAATCGCATTTCAAGATTGTTCGTATAACTGCATATGCAAATATTACAACATGAAAAACCCAAAGCCACGTAAAGTACTTATTGAACGACAGCGATAGTCAACATAATTTTACTGATTTATACCTAATATTTGTCTTAGATTTATACGGAAACACAGAACACAACGTTTAACATTCCTTTTCGATTACCACATTTAAGTTTCTAATAAACTTCCCTATGTACGGTAAAGCGACAGATTCAAAATAATGTCTTGAAAATTCATTTTTAATATGGTCCAGTAGATACTGATATTAATATGCTCATCAGTGGCGTGTATCGATAGAGAAAAATAACTTCGCTTCTATGACGAATGAGTTACCAAAACACAATCTATTCAGTAGCACAATGCACTCTGAAAAGTCGATGCTTCGACATCTTTGTTTTTCATCTGCTAGAAGCACTTTCGAACCGCTGCTTTTGTTTATAACCTCAGAGAACAAAACTACTTCCTGATCAGGACAGGTATCTGCCAACCAGCAATAAGTCTTCACGCATGGTGAACAGCGAATGGAAGTAGAGTTCCAATCAATTACAATGGTACTGTCCAAAACATATATTGATACCTATGACAGTAGAATGTTTTCTGGGTGTTATCTAGAGTGTTTCTCTGCATAAAATATTACTTTTTCACCTGCCGTGTCTGTTTTTGAGATACAGCACATACCATAGTATTCTGATGTATTCAGTCACGCATTAAAATTTGTGGCCCCATTTCTAGTTCACACTTCTCTGTATTGGATGGTAATGATTATTAGAATTGATAGGAGCCACTCCTGGCTATAATCTTAGAGCGACTTGACAATTTTCCGATTATACTAAATAACACTAATTACCATGTCGTTGGAGAAGGGTAGAAGAAATTGTTGGATAATATCTATAGCGTCAGTTGGACATCCTTGGAAATTTAGCAGGAAAGTTTAGTGAGACTTATTTCCAATTTGGCCGTATGGAGGAAGTGCTTCAGAAGTCTTCACTCACATTTCTCCCAGGAATAGTGGTTGGAGAAAATAGATGAACGAAACATAGAAATTAGTCTAACAAATAAAATATATTCGCTATAACCTATATTCCAATACTTGAATGATTTCAGCAACATGTATTCCAGCTGACTCCTAACTTTATCGAAACCTATGCTATTTGTTCGATCATCAAAATATACGGTAAGTCGATGCATATTCCATGAAATGAACGCATTTAATGTTAACGTTAAATACTTGTGTAAGATATAGTCATCCTCTTTGCAACGTGGTGAAATTAATTTGTTCGTTTCTTTGCAATGTTATATGAATTAACTAGAAAAAATATTCTTAATATAATGGTTTGCTCTTTGGTTTGTTTTTGTGTAACTAATTCCTTCTAAAAATATCTTTTATGAAATTTGAATTAATTTTATTTCTTTTCAGAAATATGACGATGGAGTGTTAAGTAGAAACAAATAACTATTTTTAACACCTGCTTCTCTCTCTTCGCTTTTATTTAAGGTTCCACAGCTGCCAAACCTGCTCGAGATGTTTGTACAGTTTACGGAGAAGGCGCAATTACTGACTGAAATGCAAAGAAATGTTTTTGCTTCAAGAAGGAGAAATTCGAACTCACAGACACTTTGGGTTTCAGCTGATGTGTTCATTTCAAATCGGGTCTAGTGGAAAAACACATTAACAAGTATCGGAGCCAATCCACTAATGAATTATTGAAGGAGACAGAATGATCCCATGATAGGGTCTCCGTCACCTTCATTCCATTGATAAGGTCCAAATGACCCAACCGGTGACAAAGCGTGGTTCATTAAAATGACAACGCTCGTCCCCACGTTGCTAATTTGTCCACAAACGCTATTCAAGAACTCGGTTGTTTAGTTCTCCCGCGCCACATTTATTCATCTGCTATATAGCCTTCAGTCAATTAACTTTTCCGGTCACCGTTCACCAGTTGGAGCTGTGTTTCCCTCCACAACGGAGTAGAGGTAGAAGTGAAGTCTTCCAGTCAAGATCCGGAGATTTCTATTGCCAAGGTAGTGTAAATTTGGCAAGATGGAGAGTTGACGGATTTGTTAAAGTAGTTAATGAAAATAGTCATTCAAAATAAAAACAAAACAAAAATGACCGAATTTATGCGACAACCCATAATATGAGTCTTGACGATTAAATAACATAAAAGTCGCGGACACGAATGGAACCTGTGATATAACACTCTCGGAATGAACATGTTAAATATTCTATCAAGCCTGCAGCAATATACATATACAAAAATATATTTACAACATGGCATGCATGCATAAACAGAAGAACGTGAAAAAATTAGCGCTCGTTCACATTTCATACTAAAAACTAAAGGACATTTTGTGTAACTTTCTCCCATTCAAATATGATATACCTTCGAAATAACTGCTTCTAAGTCATTTACTAGACCACGATGAAACATTTAGCACCTTGTTTGATCTTCCGAAAAGTAACATTCAAATCGCAATCAAATTGATATCATCGTGTAATGAAAATCCTATAAAATATCCTCTCACTCATTGGTGGAATCAATTTTTATCAGAGATGGTTTTATCAGGCCGGTTCTGTGATCGAGCAATAATGGAAACACAACATTCATAAAGTGCGGTGGCGTTAAAAAACTTCATTTTCTGGAACTTTTGTTTATGTTGCATTCATTTTCCCTTTTTTCACGTATTTACTTCGCTCAATTAATAACTGTTATATATAAAGCAATCAATTAACGATGATATGGAATCATTATTAACATAAAATATGTTTAATACTTTTGTTTTGAAAATCCGTATATGTGAAATAAAAAAATAAATAAATATTGCAGCTTAAATGGAAACCTTTGAAAACCTGTAAAGTCGCACTAAGAAATAAATTTAATTAATATTGAAATAAAACAAAATACTTGTGCATTAATTCAGACATACATATACGCATATACAAAAGTAAGCACAGACACACAAGCACACACACAGACACATGTCTATCTATCTATCTATCTATCTATCTATCTATCTATCTATCTTGAAGCGTAAAATCCTTTTTCTTTCCTTTAGTGAGCGTCTGATAAAATAGTACTTGTACCACGTCCTTGCGTTACTGTTTTTCTTGTTTGTTATTCTTTATTTGGATTCACTATATATATATATATATATATATATATATGGTATATATACTAACACATATCGTTATACTTACATACACGCGCACACGGACACAGATACACACTTATATATGTATTCATTTAAAGATATGGCAACTAATTGATTGTCGGTAAATACTAAGAAATATACGGATGCATTAGTTTTGATTAAATACAAGAAGCATGAAAAATGTACTCGTGAAAATCAAATTTATATTTTGTCATGTTGTAATGAAGTAACACATCTAAATATTTTGAAGCTATAATTATCTTGTAATCTTGTTAGTTATTTCAAACACGTTTATCTCAAATTTCAGTGTATACTTTTAGAATAATTTTCATGCACACCCGTACAGGATTTTCTATAATATCCTGAAGAGAAGCGTGAAAGAAACGTCCTGTGATTTGCCTTCAAGCTTGATATACTTCGTTACTAAATTTACTGTAATCTCATTATTTTTAGTATGTCTCAACATATACAGGTTAAGTTATATATATATTTTTTATTCTTTTCCTTGTATTTTCCATTAAATTGCGGCAATGCTGGGGCACCGCTTTGAAAAACTTTAGTCTAATAAATCGAGCCCAGTATGTCTTCTTTATTTTTAAATGTCTGGTACTTATTCTATCAGTTTCTTTTGCCAAATCGCTAGGCTACGGTTATGTGAACACACCAACACCGGTTATCAAGCGGTTGAGCTGGACAGACACACACACACACTGATATTTATATACGACAGGCGTCTTTCAGTTTCCATCTACCAAATCCACTCACGATACTTTGGAAACACCGACACGATAGTAGAAGACACTTGCCCCAGGTGCCAGGCAGTGGGACCAAACCCGGAACTATGTCGCTGTGGGAGAAAGCTTCTAACCAGAGAGCTATGCCAACGCGGAATCCTAACAAAGGTGATTCTCTGATACGAGAAAGTTTTCAGTATCTAATGTAGCATTTGTGAAGGACACAAAGGTGATATGTTGTTGGCTGCTTATTCAAACGTATTACACGTGCATTACGATGACCGTAATAGGCCTGGTACCTACCGATAATGCGTATTTCATTAGCTGACAGGACTATAAATTGACAAAAACAAAAAGCCAACATGGGTCGTGCATGAAAAAAAGGATACATTAATGAATGGACTGTATAGTGTAAAGCATTTAATCTGAAAAGCTAAATTTAAGATAAGATTAAAGAAATAAGAAACGACTGCATTTAGAAATGTAGAATAAAACGATAAATAACAGTTTTATCTGACAAATGATGGATTAAACACGTGAATTCTAAAATGAGTGTTGTTTTTAAAGCAGTAGGTAAACACAAGTGAATGGAAACAACAAAAGCATTAAAAAAGACACAAAAAGCAAACAGGTAGAAAACAAAAGTAGTGTGAACTAAGATCAATAATAGCAAGAAGGAAAGTACAATAAAGAATTACAGGGAAAAAGATTATAAATTGAGTGACACGAAGTTTGTGTACAAAAATAGTTTTGGCTCCATACAAATAAATGAATGACTATATAAAGAAAATACAAAAGGAAACAAATCCACATATATACACACGTGTGTAGACAGACACACATGTAAACAAATACACTTCAGAAACAGTGTTAACAACAGCAACAACAATGAGAACGAAATGTATGAGGAAAATAAATAGAAATAAGAAGGAACGAACGCATGCGCACACAACAATAACAACAAAAGCAATAGCAACAACAACAACAAATCTATTTAACGCTTTTGACAGAAATATGCTGAATTATTGATAAGCTGAGGCATTGGTGGAGACGTGTGAACACACT
>NC_068986.1:15562129-15565110 GCF_001194135.2 Octopus bimaculoides | reverse complement strand
GCGGTGGTGATGTTAGTGGTTGTAGTGGTGGTGCTGGTAGTGCTGATGGTTGTGGTGTTGGTGGTGGTTGTGGTGATGGTGATGGTGGTGGTTGTGGTGGTGGTAATGATGACGATGATGTTGAAGCCAAATATATATTTTTCACCTAGTGCATTTTGGGAATAATATTTAATTTAAATTTATATATAAAAAAAAATGTAAATATTTATTTCGCACTGTTTCAAATTGACTTTCCCTCGAGAAAAATACTTCCATTAGGAGAGAGAAAAAAAAATGAACATATAATTCGACAACAACAGCGATAATAATATTAATATTCACAATGTTGTTATTATTTTTATGATTATAATAATAATAATAATAATAATAATAATAATAATATTAATAATAATAATAATAATAATAATGATAATGATAGTAATAATAATAATAATAGTTTCTTTTGATTCATGCTCAAGAAACGCAATTTTTAGAGATGCTTAGTTGATACTATAGTCTCTTGTACTTCGCTCGTACCTTATGCTATCGACCCTGAAGACATCGGAGGCAATAATTATAATAATAACAATAATAATAATAATAATAATAATAATAATAATAATAATAATAATAATAATAATAATGACGATGACGACGACGACGACGATGATGATGATGATGATGATGATGATGATGATGATGATGATGATGATGATTAGAAATATATAAAATCTCTCCGGTTATTGGTAATTTTCTATCAAATAATATAAAGCACTGGGAAACCACATCGATACTGAATGCAGAGATAGCTACCAAGGATGGCAGAATTTTATCTAAGTCTATCTCTATCACCATTATTATACTGTGTGGTTTTCATTCCTCCAAATAAGCTGTTGAATGACACAAAACAAGCGTAAAGATTATGTGACAGACAATTAAACTAACTGCTTTGCGTGGATGATCTATATTTGTACCGAAAACGATCCACGATTAGAAAGATTTTTAACTGCAGCAAAACTTGTTCAATGATGATATAGAAATGGAGTTCAGCTTTGGTAAATGTGCTAAAGACACATTGATCACGGAAAACTATTTAGAAAGGTACAGCATATAGATGTGGAGGCGCGTGATTTAGTGGTTAGGGTGTCAGCATCATGATCGTAAGATTGTGGTTTCGTTTCCTGGACCGGGCGACGCGTTGTGTTCTTGAGCAATACACTTCATTTCACGTTGCTCCAGTCCACTCAGCTGGTAAAAATGAGTAACACTGCGATGGACTGGCGTCCCGTCCAACTGGGGAACACATACGCCATAGAAACCGGAAACCGGGCCCATGAACCTGGCTAGGCTTTAAAAGGGCGCTATTATTATTATTTTTTTTTTACAACATATAGATAGATAAGCCGACCATCATCAAGGAATTATGTCCTGAAAAATAAAAACAATTACTAATGTCTTGGTGTTTGTGATATGGGTACACGCAACACTAGAAGAAATGTGATAAAATACGGGGGAAATGTTATCATAGAGTTAGATCCGTCATAAAGAGCGAATTTAATGTGAGAAATGGGATTGATTCAATCAATACCATTGCTAAACCTGTTGTGACCTACTGCTTAAGCATCATAAAATGGTCAATCAGTGAAATCAGAAATTAGACGCTAAAGTACGTACATTTTCGCAATGTACCTCATGCATCCTCCAGGTTATACATCCCACGATTTGATGGAAGACGTGGGCCTGATTCAACTGCAACTATAGCAAATGTAGGTGTAGAAACCAATCTAAATGGCACCAATGACTGGACGGTCAAATTTGTCTGCAAATATGAAAGACCCAAAACAACTAAATCAATGTCAAAACAAGCAAAGAAATGTATAGTGAAATTAAAGATCACCGAGACTGAGACTCAAGCAGACGAAACAGAGAAAAGGCACTGTAATCGAAAGCAAGGAACTTCAGAACTTCGAAATACACCGAAAATTAAGGCATTGCATGTCAAATACCTCTTTATACAGGATGCCATTGGTTGCCCCCTTAAACCATAACTACAAAATTATTTATCCACTAATGCAATGTTGACCACTCATTTCCATAGTTAGAGTTTAGCGTGGTAAGAAGCTTGCTTTCAAACCACATGTTTCTGAGTTCACTCCCACTGCGTGACACCTTGGACAAGTATCTTCTAATATATCTTCGCGCTGACCACAGCCTTGTGAGTGGATTTGGTAGAAGGAAACTGAAAGAATCCAGTCGTATATATATAAAGACAGAGAGAGAGAGAGTGAGAGAGAGAGAGAGGGGGGAAATTATGCGAATAGACGAATTAGGTACATTAAATATATTAAGTGCAATCTTATATATATATATAAGATTAACCCTGTTTCATTATCAATGGTCTGCTAGTGGCCAGTCCCTTTAATTTTCAGTTAACATCTTGATTTAAGTTTTCCCATGATACTGCTTCAAATAAATCTTGATTTTTATGACTATGCCCACTATATTTTCTATCGACTCCCTCAGCCCTACCTCTAACAGACCCGGCCTTATATATAAAAGGAATTGATAAAAATAATCTATAAATTAAAACTGATCCCACAGAAAAGTAACAAGCAAAATCTGTAACAATTCTTTCTTCCTAATAACTTATTAGCTCCTAAGCGGAAGGAAAGGCAGCTTGTTCTTTGTCTGTCTCCTCAACTTCTTAGAGATTTTAGGAAAAATTATACGAATGTGTCCATCTGTTTTAATTCAATTAAATTCTATGTCATTGTGCAGCCGAGAATTTCTTTGCATTTAAATTGATATAATAGTTCACGTTCCCATTCATCGGACAGTTTCTAACAAAACTGTCCGATGAACGGGAACGTGAAACTCTGAGTAACAGTTTTCTGTTATATTTCTGCTGCTTTTAAATAAAGCATATTACTCTACCTCTGGTATTTGAGTACTCTTTTTTCCAACCTGTTGCACATTTATATGCTTACTCCGGTATATACATA
>NC_068986.1:15559014-15561942 GCF_001194135.2 Octopus bimaculoides | reverse complement strand
ATATATATATATATATATATACAAACACACACATATATATATATACATGCAAAACGAGAGAAACAAACTGTGGAATGATGAGTTTTTAAATATAAATATATAAATATATATATTAATACGTCCAACACACACAGAGTACAAGCGACAGAGAAAATTAACGACTTGGAAGAAAGGTGTTATGATGAAGATGATGATGATGATGAAGGTAATGGTGCTGATGGTGAAGAATGATGATGAACATTATCTTCATTATCATAGTTGACTTTAGCCCTGCGATTTTTATGATCCGGCATTCATTCAAATGTATGCTAGCCACGACCATATCTTCTCCTACATCATCTCTCTACACGTTATTGTTTCTTTTCACTGTTTATGTAGCGATATGTATGACCCATTATGATCGACTTCGTAGAGATTCGAACGTAGTTTCCGAAATGATACGGTGTCGACGTGGCTGTTGAGGATGATGACAATGACAATGACGATTACGACATTGGTAATGAAAGTGATGAAAGTGATTCCGAGAGATATAATCACGTCGAGATATCTTATAATAAATATCATTTCTTTTATGTAAACGGCAATGCGGTTTTAGTACTACGCGACCAATTAACTTTCTTTCTACTAAATGTTTAATGATAATATCAGAGATGAATCGTTAATTGTTCCTCTCCGCTTGTGACGGCGTGAATCATATTTAGCGCCAGGAGAAGCATTTCTATCATTATTATTGTGCTTACGCGGAGACCAGTGATTTATAGAGTCGAGAAGCACCGAACGAAACGCTTTCCGGTAGTTAGATATTCCTTTAGCCTTTTAGTTTATGGGAAGGCGCATGGCCTTATTGTATGAGTGTTTCCTGGTAAGGTGATGACTTCGACCCCATAGACAGGAAGGTGTATTGTGTTTTTGGGCAAAACATGCTCTTCACTACGTAGTCGGTAGTAGTAGTAGTAGTAGTAGTAGTAGTAGTAGTAGTAGTAGTAGAAGCAGCAGCAGCAGTAGTAGAAGTAGTAGTAGAAGCAACAGCAGAAGCAGCCACAACAACAGAAGCAGCAGCAGAAGCAGCAGCAGCAGCAGTAGTAGTAGTAGTAGTAGTAGTAGTAGTAGTAGTAGTAGTAGTAGTAGTAATAGTAGTAGCAGCAGCAGTAGTAGTAGTAGCAGCAACAGCAGCAGCATTGGTAGTAGTAGTAGTAGTAGTAGTAGTAGTAGAACAATTCCTTTCCGAGCCATATACACTCATAAGGCCAGCTTCTTCTTTTCCATAACTTGCATATGCCCCCCCCCCACTGGAGGCGCTGCTAGTCCGTCGCAAGATTTCTCATTTTTGCCCGTTCAGCGTATTAGAGTAACGTGATATGAAGTGTCTTGCTCTAGAACACAACGCGTCGCCCGTTCCAAGAATCGAAACCACAATCTAATGACCTGAGTCCAACATCCTAACCACTAAACCACGAACCTCCACTAGCTGGGAATATGTAAACCTGCGACAGACTGGCGTCCCGTTTAGGGGCTATTTTGTGATCTAGCCTTGGTAACAAATACTCCGGCCCGATGATTCTTAGACCTCACGCTTTTTAGATAATTAATTCCTACGAGGAAGACATTTTAGATTATTAATTTATAAGAGACCGACTTCATAACACATCAGATGTTTTCATACAAAAATACCTTTGCCCTCTTGAACACTTTATAGCCCTCCTTCAATCCACTTCTTCAGTAATATTTTTAACAGTTTGGTGATTAATATATAAAAAAAATAACTGAGCTCGTTCTCGATTGAACTTTTCCCATTGACACATTGATATCGGACAATGACCTACCAGCAATTAAATTTGTTATCTTTCTAGTTCAATAGATTTACTTGTGGTCTTATCAAATTAAAGAAACAACTAATCCAAACTTATATATGTGCCTACAATGGAGGGAAAACATCTAAGTGATAAAAGAAAAATCAGCAGATGGATAAAAACTATCTATAGATCAATACATACTCTATCAGCTGCAATCGTGATTAACTGAATGCTCATCTAGAAGAACTACAGTATTAAGTAACATATAAGTAACTAAATACTCTATAGAGAAGCATATTATCAGCGCAATTTCCAGTTTGATTACTAATATGCAACAAAGTTGGACATTTCAGATACAGTCAGTCTACACCTTTCCACAGTTTCATCTATCCAGTTTTTACACACAACGTGGAATCTTAGTCTATGACAAAAAAAATAAATAAATAAATACTTACATTCAAATTCTATAGCTGTTCAACGTAATCATCTTGTTAAAACTAAAAACACGAACTTCTCATTCTATGAGAAATAAATGAAATAAAAACATGAAATAAAACAAAATACTCGAAATATTTCATTTAAAATTCTCCATTCACATAACCATACATGAGCGCGGGCGAAAACGTTTATATTCTACGTAGATACATAAGGCGGTGAGCTGGAAGAAACGTTAGCGCGCCGGGAGAAATGCTTCGCTGTATTTCGTCAGCCGCTACGTTCTGAGTTCAAATTCCGCCGAGGTCGACTTTACCTTTCATCCTTTCTGGGTCGATAAATTAAGTACCAGTTATTCACTGGAGTCGATGTAATCGACTTAATCCCTTTGTCTGTCTTTGTTTGTTCCCTCTGTGTTTATTCCCTTGTGGGCAATAAAGAAATAAGAAACATTAGCACGCTGGGCGAAATGCATACCGGTATATCGTCTTTTTTCACGTTCTGAGTTCAAATTCTGCCGAGGTCGACTTTGCATTTCCTCCTTCCAGGGTCGATAAATTAAGTACAAGCTGCGTACTGGTGTCGATCTAATCGACTGGTCCCCTGCTCAAAACTTTCGGGCCTTGTGCCTAGAGTAGAAAAGAATATTTTACGTACATACACGGAAGCATTGAATAACGCCCATAGAGAAAAAAGGAAT
>NC_068986.1:15557788-15558669 GCF_001194135.2 Octopus bimaculoides | reverse complement strand
TATATATATATATATATATATATATATATGCGTTTGACTATCTAGTGTGTTTAGGTAACGTTTGAGGGCGTGAGTTCGTCTACGAATTTATACAGTCAACTTTACCAAATCATTTCCACGTTTACGATTAACCTCGTCTAAGGATTAAACATTAAATTTCCACGAAGTACATATTTATCTCCCTTTCACATACAATACGTACATAATTCCTGGCTTGTCATGTTGCTAGCACACACACACACACACACACACACACATGATATCAGCGTACACATATACACGCATTTTCTATACTTCCCACTTTCATGTGTCCCGTTAAACAGTAACCATTCTTAAATCTGTGCAAGTAGGAAATATATTCAAAATATAATTTTATTGTCATCAAACCCAAATATAATTTGTTCTGATATCTTTATATCACCAAATGCTCACTTCTGTCTCTGTTTAAAACAACACGATCTAACAGTCAATATGATTTTGCGCTTCACCAATTCGTATCAGATTAATAATGCATGAAATTTATATATTATTACCGAAAGAAGGGTTAGATGCAAATAGCTATATTTCAAGTGACGTCTGGTCTAAAATTTTATCACACGCTTATAACACGTGATTGACCTCGATGTGTTGAAAAATATACATACATACATGCATGCATTTTCATATATACGGCAATATCAAACAGTGAGAATATATGTGCTGAACACCACTCTGATGGATATTATTTGTCGGTTAACAAAACAATCAATATCTCTATTTCTTTGAATAGCGCTTCACTCTAATCGAAGGGTATCGCATATATACATACATACATACATACATACATACATACATATATATATATATATATATATATATATATATATATATATATATATATA
>NC_068986.1:15556246-15557613 GCF_001194135.2 Octopus bimaculoides | reverse complement strand
TATATAAGAATAATAGCAATAAATGGACCAACACGCATATAAATAAAAGTCCCTTTAATTCCTACACATGTTTCAAAATATATGTGTACTCTACTCCAAAGAAGTAAGAGCTGCTGGAATTCCACATATATTCATCGTCAGGGAACCAACATATAAAAGCAAGACAACTGCGAAATGATGAGATAACTTACGAGTTATAATATTACACGGCCAAGTAAGTGACCGTTAGAAGTAAGAACGCTTGTTTACATAGAGTTTTAAAGGGAGGGGGCTGTAAATGTTATACTAAAAGTTTAAATTAAATGATTGAAATGGGGGGGTGGAGGGCAAAATAGATCACAGTAAAGTAGTAAAGTTGTAAGCTAATCGCTAAATCAAAAGTGGACGAAGGGAGAGAACCTAGAGAGTTAATCAAATATAAAATAATGTTCTCCTTAAGGAAAAAAACTAATGACATACTAATATAAAGTGAAGAAAGTAAATATAAAAAATAAATGAACCATCATAGCCTAGTAATTTATTATATTATTATACGGATAATAATGCAAGTTAATGGTAAAACAAGGTACAGGATATTTAGTGAAGAAATAATAATAATAAAAATTATGTGCACCCTTACAAGGAAAAGATCGGAAATACTTTGTTGAATCTACCAATGGTACGAACAACAACCAGTGTAGCATTACTAGGAAGAATTTGCTTAACTAACAGTAGAAGGTGAAAATAAAGAACAAGTGGTGATTGAGGCAGAAATATATATTGTTTAAGAATATATTAAACATATTAAGATTAATTACATACTGATTTGAAACGAAGAATGTAAACATGATAAATGAAACATCATTACCTTCTGATATATTAATATACGGATGTTAACGCAAATCAATGGAAGAACAAGGTACAAGATATTTCGTTGAGAAACAATAATAACAACAACAATATACATGCTTACAAGGAGAAGATTGTGTATATTATTATTATTATTATTATTATTATTATTATTATTATTATTATTATTATTATTATTATTATTATTATTAATATTATTATTCACATAGTTACCTCTATTTCAATATTTTCACATGTGTCACCCATTCTAAATTCTCTTATTCAAAAGATAAAAAGATATCGCATAAGACACAGATGTGAGGCAAATACAATGCAAAATTGACACAACCAATATGCAAGTATATTTTTATATCTTCACGAATATATCCCGTCTAAAGATATTAACCTACATATAGTGTAATATTAAATTTCATTTGCTTAAATATATTACCTGTCTCTCATTCTCTGTCCCTCTCTTTCCCTCGCTCTCTGTGCCTTTATCTCCCCCCACCCTGTTTCTTTCTGTATATATATATAAA
>NC_068986.1:15554270-15555887 GCF_001194135.2 Octopus bimaculoides | reverse complement strand
TGGATTGAAATTGGCCGCTATAGTGTTTCTCAAAATAAATTTCATACACAACATCTCTAGTCTCTGGGAATATTAATTTACGAGGCTTTGTTTGATTCTGCTTTCAATAGTCGGTCTCTCAACAAAGAGTATTCATGCATGCAATAAACTAATAAATGTGTGTGTATTAGTAGGCGTGTATGTGTCTATGTGCCTATTTATATATATATATATGTCATTGATCTTTTGCCACGTTATGTACCCAGTTATGTATCTATATATACATGTAGATGAACGTATATACATACATGTACATATATATGCATATACTCATATATTGTTTATTTATATATATATATATATATATATATATATTACACACACACACACACACACACACACACACACATATATATATGTGTGTGTGTGTGTGTGTGTGTGTGTGTACGTGAATGTGTGTGTGTCTTTATATCTATATAACTATATGAGTAGACATGTTAGTGCACATGAGAATAAGAAAATGGCAAGAATTGGTGCTGTAAGCAGAGTATGTTGATAGATAGATAGATAGATAGATAGATAGATAGATAGATAGATAGATAGATAGATAGATAGTTAGATAGATAGATAGATAGATCGGTGCATGCTTATCATCGAAGACTACTATGTTTTTCACTCTTTCTCTTGAAATTGTTCTCTTCATTAGGTACTTGGTTACCCTCTCTCTTTCTTTGTCTCTCTCCTCTCTCTCTCTCTCTCTCTCTCACACACACACACACAAAAACAAACACACACATACTGTTCTCTCCCTCCTTGTCGCTATTTCTATCTCCATTTGTCTCTTCGCTTCACTGACAAAGTAGCCGAGAGAAAGTAATCTCTCTTTCTCTCTTTGCCCGTTATCTGTCCTGTTTTCCTTTTCTTTTTTTCCGTTTCTATCTATTTCTTTTTATAAACACTAAACCGTTACTCGATCATTTACAATCTTTCTCAATAACAGAAAACACATATACACTATCTTTCGATTTTCGATATGTCCCGTTAAATAGTCATAATTTTTCAATCGGTGTAAAAGAGGCGAAATATCGCTACTAAAATGTAGTTTAGAAGTCATCAAAGACAGTATAATTTGTGTTGTTATCTTTAGAAAACAAAATGGACACCGCTCTCTATTAAAAACCACGCTTTATATTCAATGTGATTTTGCGCTTCAGCAATTCGTGCCTGATTAATAATGCATGAAATGTATCTTATTACCAATAGAAGGGTTCGAAGTAAACATATATAGTTGTTGTAATATATGATCTATAATGTGATCACCGGCCATAATATGGTTGACATCATAGTGTAACTGAATATATTTGTTTTAACACGCTTTGCACCGACAGAAATTCATACATAAATTAATAGAAAAATGCGATATATAAATATATATATATATATATAGATTTATGGGGTGGTGCATTTATATATCTGCCTATGTATGTATGCATATATATAATATATAAACACACACACACACACACACATACAAACACACACACGCACGCACACACAGGCACACATATATATATTGTATTATTGTATGTACATGCAAATATTTTAAATACACCCACACAAATGGAAGCACACACATAC
>NC_068986.1:15553633-15554260 GCF_001194135.2 Octopus bimaculoides | reverse complement strand
ATATATATATATATATATATATAAATACACATATATATATTGTATTATTGTATGTACATGCAAATATTTTAAATACACCCACACAAATGGAAGCACACACATACACACACATATATAAGGAGGGAGGGAATGAATGACAGACAGAGAGAGAGAAAAAAACTATGGTGGTATACTTAAGTCTACATACACATATAAAATAAAGAAGTCAAATATTAATTGGGTAAGAAAGCAAATTAGGCGTAGTGTCAAACATTTGTTTTGTTTAAAAAAGTTATCATTTTCGGTTTTTTCGATACCTATCGATAAACATACATTACATTCATACCAACACACACACACTTATAAATTAATGTATATATGTATATATGAATATACATATATATATATATATATGTATATACTTATATATCTGTGTATCATCATATAAATACATATGCATATATGTGTGTGAGTGTGTGTGTATGTATGTATATATATATATATATATATATATATATATATATATATAAGAATTTAAAGTATGCAATTATAACATGCGTTTTCTCCATTCCTTAAATTCATAAATCTACTCAATTACCCAAAATTTCAAGGAGTTCCTGCCTTAAAAACAGGAACTAAACCACAGTT
>NC_068986.1:15552892-15553356 GCF_001194135.2 Octopus bimaculoides | reverse complement strand
TATATATATATATATATATATATATATATATATATATATACAAAGAGAGAGAGAGAGAGAGAGAGAGAGAGACGTGTGTATTTCCCTTGTTAACAATTAACACGGAAAAATAGATAAATAGTTACCAGGGTAGCAAAGAATCACACTAGTAAAACGGGCGTAACTCCATCTTTTTAAATGTAGAAACTCCGGGTTTGCGTGAAATATTTTGTATAATACATATAAATAAATAAATAGAGTTAAACACACGTGTTATTCAAATTCTTTTACTTTCGAAACATGTATCGAAGATATCACTGGTGATATTCCAAAGAATACGCCATTTTATTCCTCTGGAATAATATTTGTGATATCTTCGAAGCACGTGTCGGAAGTAAAAGAATTTGAATAACACCTCCGATTAGGTCCATTTATATATATATATCTATATCTATCTATCTATCTATCTATCTATCTATATATAT
>NC_068986.1:15550133-15552535 GCF_001194135.2 Octopus bimaculoides | reverse complement strand
CTAAGGAGCCCATCCCCTCAAGTTTGAGAATATTTTTATTCATCTCTGGAATAATGCATTAATTATTTCCGCCTGTGTGTGTTTCTAGACAGTTGAAAGAAACACATTTAACCGAAAAAAATCATTAAATTATAGTATTTTAATTGTGGGTGGGCCCCTTGTAGTAGTGGGCAGGCCCCCTCAGTCTGCTGGCTGCTGCCAACATTTTTAAACCCAGTCCAACACTGTATGTATATATATATATAAGAGAGACTTAGAAATATTAATAACTCTATTATATATATATATATATATATGTATGTATGTATTTATGTATGTATGCTATATATGTATGTATGTATGTATGTATGTATGTATGTATGTATGCTATATTTCACGTTGCTCCTCTCCAGGTGTAATTGAATAGAGTGTTTAATTTTTCAGTCCGTTATAAGTAATGGAAACCATTTATCCGGCATAACAAGTCGTAGGACACGAAACTGTAATGTTGACGGAACTTATTTCATTTTACTATTCTACTATTAGGAACGCTCACTGAAACATTGCTTTCAAAATTTTTGGTGTCATGCAAAAACCACGTCAAAAATATTATTTTGTAAATATGTCTTTAATCCTTTAACATTCAGAATTTTTTTTTTTTTCAAATTTACTGCTTACTTAATCCCATTGTTTCCAGCTAATCGTGCATTATATTGCAGCTTTGAGATGATGTGTTCGTTTGTTTTCAAGGAGCCTGATCTGACCGGTTTGAAAATAATGAGGTAACATATTTGGTTCGGATACAGCCAGTTTAAATGCTAAATGTTTAAACAAGTAGCAGCTATTGAAATCTATTTATTTTTCGTGGGTAGTTTCTTATTGTGTTTTCCCTTTCAGTTGTGATTTGCATTTTTTCTCTCAACCACTTTCAATTTATGTCCTGTATTCATCTAGTTGTCTGTCTTGATGTTTAATCCCTCCCTGCAAAGACAGCTGAGGTAAACATATTAGATCTCTTTACACGCTTACGACATTCCCGAAGCGAACGTTATGCAGTTCCGTCCTCATACGTGGTATGATGCTCAGTAGGTTCCATGTTTTGGTGTTTCTTTTTTATATTCCCATGTACCTAATATAGACTGCTAAACACACCATCAATTTGACAACCAGAAGGCCTTTGACTGGTGAAATCGTGATATGAATTAATAACTTTCGTTTTTCATTGTAAACAGACTTGATAATACAAGGGGTTTATTCAAATCGACGTTAATGAGCCCACCCAGCCGACAGACAGATAGATAGATGAATAGATAGATAGATACATGTATTCCCGCTCGTACTTTATATAGTTTTACATGTTAAAAAAAAAACAAATTAGAATTTTACAGTTTCATCCCATATTCTATAAACACTCATATATTTATTCATTTCTACTAGAAAAATATAGAGTGCCTCCGCAGTTTCTTCTTTTCTTCTTCATAACCCCTCTTATAAATTAATATCATAGATATTGCCAATTTCCAACAAATCTAACAAATGCTTATATAAATCTAACGCCAGATGACTTAATCAAACAATGTCCCATTCAACAATGAATAGACAGACCATAATTTTCTATATAAATAGATTGGTTTCATTGCAAACTCACGAGTCCTTACTTACCAATCGGATATTTTCGGTGAAACATCATCAAGTTATATTCATTACAATCCACAAACAATGTATAGTCACATTGTTGGTGTTTGTTCAGGCATTGAAGATGTGAAGAATAAATGAGAGGTTGCAGCTTTTTAAATGACACAGCAGACTGCCATTAAGACACAATAGCGATGAAATAAAATGTAATTAATTCGAATCCACTGTTGTTCCGTAATTTTATCTATGACGTCATAAGTCTCTATAAATTTACGAAAATTCGTTTTCAAATTCATAAAAACCCAATATATTGTAATCAGTCAAATTAAATGCACAATATTACGTTCTTAAAATTCCATTTGCAAGACATGTCTGCACTGAAAAGAAAATAAACAACAGTTTGTGTTTAATTAGAAATATCATTAAATAATTATATCTGTCAAGGAATAGATTCCACTAACGTGGTGAGACTATTTTCCGTCGTTTCTAATAAAATAATGTTGCCCATTAAATACACGACAAATATTGGGACGTGAGTGATTATATGCAGGTATAATAGATGTGTACTTGTGTATGTGTAGATAGACAGCCGACAACTGATGAACAATCGTTCTATGTATTCTTTGTGTTACTTGTCTTGTTTTCCATTTTTTTCTCTCTCTCATTTAAGTGTTTAACTCATTTGTTTTCGTATTTCATGTTGGTTACTGTTGGTGAAGTCCTGTACCCATATATGCATACATATACACACAAACATATATATATATATATATATATATATATATATA
>NC_068986.1:15546451-15549378 GCF_001194135.2 Octopus bimaculoides | reverse complement strand
ATAGATAGATAGATAGATAGATAGATAGATAGATAGATAGATAGATAGATACATACATACATACATACATACATACATACATACATACATACATACATATATACTCGCGCGTGCACAGATACAAAAACATATATATGGAAGAATGTAAGCATGTATGAAAGAATGTTTATGTAAATACATTCATTCGTACGTACGTAATGTGGTTTAATAAAATAAAGAAATAATTAAGATATCTGCGCATATACACGCATATATTAATTTATTTCTTTTACAGAATAAAACTAGTAACAACCTTTCCTGCCTTTATTTAATCTTATGACAACCGTTTCCAGCGAAACGCAGACTGGTTTCGGAGTTGAAGCTAAAATAGTTAAAATTCTTACTTACTTAGCATATATGTTGCGTGAAATATCATGGTAATGCTATGCTGCTTACAGACAATCGGCATTGTCCATTTCTTATCTTGCTGTCTACCGGACCATTGAATATATATGAAGAACAACCAAGAAGGTCACGGTCTTTAAAAGACACCTCAGGCCAGCGTGACGTTATTATACAAATATTTCAACATTTATATAATGAACTGTGCAATAAAATATATTTTATTGAATCTATTGTATCTCTCTCTTTAATTTATCGTATTAAACTGTTGGTATTGATTGATTTGACCTCGTAATGGACTCCTTTTCAGAATATTGAAATAATGAAAATTAATTGAATAGCATTACAATTGTTTTCTCATCGCATTAAACTAAATTGTGTATTGAAAGAAATATTATAACAATTAGCTCTTGCATGCATATATCTTCAAATAATAATAGTTTATTAGAACAAAGTTGGAAGCTCATAAAATTGTGTTAAGCCGTGGTTTATAGTTTTTAGTAGACTCACTCGGCAACAAAACGTGATTGGTAAATATGTAATAACGAATAATATAAGAATTTGGCAATGTCCAAATGAAGGTATATATATTTATATATATATATATATATATAAAGCAGGTGTACACGAAGTGCGATCAATGCTAGAAATAGCAGCCAGTAAGTAGAGCTTCACTGAATATTTACAGGCAGAGATGTGTGAGGGCGGTGAATGTAGGAAAATTCTGTCTTGCTTCTACGGACACCGTTAGAGGAATACAGGATAACTCGATGATGCAGTTTCAAACTACGGTCTCCGTAGAGGTTACGTCAGAATGTTCCTATATTCATCGCCTGCACACATCTCTGCCTGTAAATATTCAGTGAAGCTCTACATAGCGCCGTAAACTTACCGGCTGCTATTTCTAGCAATGGCCGTACTTCGGGTAAATTCTGATTTATATATTTATAATTCCACCTATATGTTGCTTTATTCTTCCTCGAAATTAATATTGTTTTAATAATATTTATATTTTCATGTATGTTACATCTATCTATCTATCTATCTATCTATCTATCTATCTATCTACCTATCTATCTATCTATCCATCTCTCTCTCTCTCTCTCTCTCTCTCTCTCTCTCTATATATATATATATATATATATATATATATATATATATATATATATATATATATATATATATATATACATATTTTTTAAAAGATTGACTACGGAAGACTGATGTTAGAGATGTTAAATCTTGTATGAATTAATTTCAGCCCTTCTCATTAATAACGGCTCTGATATTTTCCAGGTAAACTGAAAACTGACTGTTCAAAGAAGACTTCGAAAGTAACCGAAAGTAACTAATAACGACTTCTCTCTTGGACAGAAGAAAAAAAACGGACACCATTTGGCATCCTGCTGGCATCAAATACATGCAGAAAAACGGTTCAACCGTCAAGGACATATACGGTTGCTACATTAGGGAATGACTTCCCAGCTTTATCAACAAAGCAAAAGTGAGCAGCTAAATTTAGGTGAGGAAAGTAGAGTCTTGAAGATGATCCATGATCTGGAGTTTCTACAACTGCCACCACCGAAGAGGACATTGATCGTGATTATGAGATATTAATGGAGGAGAGGCAATTGACTATAAATCAAATAGTCAGTGCTAAAAGCATATCCTATGAGAAACTTCAGATCATTCTGCACAATGAACTTAATATGACAAAGGTTTCTGCTCAGTATGTTTGTCAAGTTATCTCACAATTAATCCAAAGCATAACCAGGCTGATGCATCACGGGAAAATCTGAAAGCGTGTCAGACTTTTCCTAAGCCAGCACCAGTGTTGGATTCATGACTTGAAGCCAAAGACAACGAGACAATTGATGAAATGGAAACACGTCTTCTCTCCTGATCCAAAGAAAACTCTCCATCTGTGGGGGAGGTGATGGTTTCAGTATTTTCAGATACAAAAGCCATTGTGGTTAGTTAATACATGTCTTCAACAGGGCAACATCATCAGTGAAGGGTACTATGCAAACTTGCTGAGCTAGTTACGAAAGGCTATCATGAACAAAAACTCCCATGAAAATTGACAAAAAGTGTTTCGTTCATCAGATCAACACTCACGATATTGCTTTCAGTGGCTGCTGTGCAGGACAGTGACTTTGAACTGATTCATCAGCTCCTTATTCTCCTGATTTGGCCTCTCTGAGTGTAATCAGTTCCCCAACATGAAAGGAAAAGAAAACACTTCTTTGAAACACTATGACAATGAACATGACATCATATCTGCTGTTCATGAGGTTTTTGACTAACATGGTGAAAGCGTCTTTACCAATGAGATCCAGGTACTACAACGGCCATGGAAGAAGAGTGTGGAATGCATGGGGACTATGTTTTAAAATAAACCATGTTTAGTCTCATTCCATGAGAGTGACTTCGTCAAATTTTCAGGCAACCATCGTACATATATATTATGTACATATATACACATATGTATAAATATATAAACATCTCTCTCTCTCTCTCTCTCTCTCTCTCTCTATATATATATA
>NC_068986.1:15543184-15546431 GCF_001194135.2 Octopus bimaculoides | reverse complement strand
ATATATACACATACACACACACGCATATATATATATATTAATATATATCTATAAATGTATATACACATATGAGTAATCCGGTGAAGCAAGTAAAAGATAAAAAGATATGTGTGTGTGTTTGTGCGTGTGTGTATGTTTGTGTGTGTGTTTGTCCTCCCGACATCGCTTGACAACCGATACTGGTGTTTTTACGTCCTCGTAACCTAGCGTTTTGGCACAAGATAAGCGATAGAATAATTACTAGGCTTACAATGAATAAGTACTGGACACGATTTGCTCTTCCGAATGCGATGCTCCAGCATAGCCGCAGTCAAATGACTAAGACAAGTGAAAGAATAAAAGAGTATGCGTATATGAGAGAGTGAGAGTGAGAGAGAGAGACAAAGTGAGTGAGAGACAGAGAATGAGAGAGAGCAACACAGACAGACAGACAGACAGACGTGAATTATATATGCCTGTGTCATAATTCATGCAACGTTAATTTATTCAATTAAGAGAACATTCAGAATAAAACACACACACAGACTCACACACACATACACACACACACGCACACATACAAACATGCCCACAGATGGGATTAGCATATATACTTTCAATAAACCCAGTCATTTCTCTTCCCACAATTGTTAATCCCACTACTATCTGCTAATGAGAAACAAAAAGTCTTAAAATATTTCATTTCACAATATACTAAATACAACGTCTCACTACGTGGGAAGATTATATTCAATGCAGAATCTAAAATCCTTACTTACCATTCAGAACATTCGGTAACTTATCATCCGTAATAGAAAAACATTATGTTAACTATATAGAAAAGAAAAATTACAACACAATTTCCATTCCTTTATAAGTGTAACATTGAAAGACGGATTGTGGGTAATAATTTAATTTAGAATTCTCAGCTGTCGGATACAAGGCGTCGTGATAGAAGCAGTAGAAATCTTTTTCGAATGAAAGATATAAATTACATTCACTCCGTTAAATTTCTCCTACTAAATTTCTGCTGTTCTTGTGACGTCATAATATAATTTTCTCTTTTTGTTTTTTTTTTTGAAAGATTTTCCGAAAAGTAGTAAAATCAAAATCATAGGAATTACATGAATTTAATGAAAAGTCCTTTGTTTTCTCCCTTTTTTACCTCTTATAACAACACACCTATATTGTTCCATATACATACAATATATATATATATATATATATATATGTATATATATATATGTGTGTGTGTGTGTGTGTGTGTGTGTGTGTGGGTGTGTATATATATCCACATACGCGCCCGCAACACACACAAGCATCCCTTGTATACATGCACACATGCATCTATGTATATTGACGCAAGCATGGATGGTGGTGTGTATGTGTGTTTGTGTGTGACCTTGTGTTTTTATTCCCCTCCCCAATGTTTGACAACCGGTATGACAAAAGAGAAAGATAACATAATTATTTGGCTCAACAAAATTAGGTACTGTATGGAAGGGGCCGGTTTGTTCAAGTAAACTACGAAGAATGTTCGAAAACCAATGACAAATGAAACAAAAGGAAAAAGATATTATTTACTGGGAATGGTCCCTGGTGGTCGGATAAAGATATATTCTTGTCTGTTTCTTGATCTAGGAAGACAGAAACCAATATTTCAACATCACCATATCCTTATAAAAGCGACATACGAAGTTATCGAAATACGCAAAATACACTCTATTTTCTATATATTTATTGCTAATACGGACCAAACATTTCTTGTACAATTTCAGCGAGGAATAAAATAGCCGTTCAAAATCGTACAAATGCTGCTAACCTCACTTGATCCATTTATTGTCTGGTGTCAAAATGTTCATGGCGCCTACTACGACTTTCTGTACCAAGGCCCAATTAATGCGAAGAAGACTCTGGTGCCAGGTAGTAATCGTTTAAGTGAACAATTCTTGAGTGTTTTCGAAAATCAAATATGTGTTGTCCGCGCTGTAATCGTTTGGTTTCAAGACAACGTCTCAGATAAAACAACATGCTAGAGTAAGTTCTCAAAATGGGTGCTACTTCAGCCCATGGACGTTGTGAGGGTCCAAGTGGGCGCAGGTGTCTAAGGGATGATGCAGGGGAGGCTATAGAGAAAAAGGAGGCATTGGAATGGAGGTAGTGGATTGGGGGACGCTATGAATTTATTACATTATTATTGTATTTTATACAACATTATTTATATTTGACGGATATTTGTCCTCAACTTGTTTGTTGTTAAAACAACGTTTCGGCTGATATATCCTCCAGCCTTCAGTTCGAAATTTCCGCAAGACACCTGATGAAGGCTGGAGGGTATATCAGCTTCAACAAACAAGATGCGGACAAAATATCCGTCAAACGTAAATAATGTACATAATGCCTCATCTCTTAAATTTAGAACTGTATTTTATACAAATAACATAATATTAAATCAAATACTAAATGATTCATAGTATATATAAATTAGTAAAATATAAAATATTTATTTATACATAAAAATAGAAGTGTGGGCGCTGAGGTTATTATGTTGCCTTGAGGGGAGCGGTGGCCGGAAAAAGTTTGAGAATCTCTGTGCTAGACGAATACATCTCCAAAATTTTATAGAATCTTTACAAAAACCTCTCTATTGCAGTTGGTCTTCTTACGCAAGAATGACCTGAGCTCAGGCAAACAAATGACTATAGTAAAACTGCTGAAGATAGTTATTTCCCATTCCCTGATATATATGTAGTTTACTGTGTTATTTGCTAATATTTTAATAAATAAGATCAATTTTATGCATTTCATTAGAACGGCGAATATGCTATTGAAACTCAATTTAGCTTTGATAATAAACCTGTCGACGCTGAACGGAAAAAAAACCGCATATTTGAATTCGAAATATTTTCCGATATAAACTTGGCCTGTTTGTAAGAAGATAAGTTTCTTGTCGATTATCTACATTTTTTAATTTGCAGAGAATTGCTAGTTAGATTTTCTTTATTGGCCACACGCACGGCACAAAGTTCGGCACACAAGAAACCGGTATGGCATCAGATACATGCGCGGAAACACACACATAAATATGCATACACGCCAGCATGCACTTATAGAATAGTTGCATAAATGTATGAATGAATAGATATATATTTGTGACTGCATATACATGCGCATATAAATACACACCTACATATACACCTAAACACACACACACGCACGCACGCACGCACACACGCACACACACACACACACATACACACACAAACAA
>NC_068986.1:15538311-15542857 GCF_001194135.2 Octopus bimaculoides | reverse complement strand
CTAGAAACGCGTCTATGATTAACTTCGACTGGTTAGTTTTCATTGTTTTCTCTTCTTGTTTTACCTTTGTGAGTTACAAGTAATGCTATCTGTTGGAGACAGCTTTTTAGCTGCTATTTCTGAGCTTCGGTATGTGGTGAAGCAACTGTTTGCTGATCCCTTAATTATGTTTATAAATGTATAAGAACTTTTAAGTAAGTTCTCCACCGATAATGGTGTTTACATACCGAAGGGCTTGGTAAAAATTATTAATTGTTAATTTATTAATAAATTAATAAATTGATAAACCTTTACCCTTTCAATTGTATATATATATATATATATATATATATATACATACACACACATGTACATATACATACACACACATGTATATATACATATTTACTATTGGGGCTATGCTCATCTTTGTTTTGTTTTTTTTATAATTCCCTTATGTCCCTTCATTGAATTGTTTGCATGTATAATTATCAATCTTTATGACTACAAATTGCGTTAACTCCTTTAGTATAAGCGCCTACTTTGAAGTATACTCTCGTTAATTTCACACTGCGATCGTCGCCAGCAAGCCGCAGTTTGTAATTTGATAGGTAAAGTTTTTATATCAAATTATTTAGTAATATATCTTCACTAAGCCTGTTTTATCTTGTTACCATCTTGTGTAGACACTGCAAAGAAAAAGAAAACTGATAAAACCTGACAGTATTTAGATAAACGTAACTTTATTTCTCAGTTTTTTACTAAGTCCCTTCTGCCGAAATTTTGTCTACATTGACGAATGAAACTTCAGATATTCTCCTTCGCTTGTATAATGGTAAAGATCATAAGTTTATTTAGTGATCTAATGAAATACAAATGACGGAAATTAGAGCAGCTTATCTCTACTTATACAAAATTGTGTATTATGTCAGAGAGTTGAGCATATTCTGGAGAATATTTTGGAAGTTAGAATACTGCTTCTGTATGATAGAAATACGAACTAAGAAATAAAGAGGAACTGTAATATAGAAATGTAGATTCATAGATACGTCAGTATATATCATTGAGCCAATGATAAAGGCACGCATTTCTACGTGATGAGCGTATGCGCGCATATGCGCGTATATATATATATATATATATATATATATATATATGTGTGTGTGTGTGTGTGTGTGTGTATGTGTGTGTGTCTGTGTGTCTGTGTGTGTATGTATGTATGTATGTATATAGTAAATGATTTGCACAAATAAGTATAAATCGAATGGTGTGTTTAAATGTTGAATAGAGCACCAGCACGGTTTAGGTTGCCTATTTTCATCCGTAGTTGTGATACACTTCCGTTGCATCTACTGCAGGAACTCCGCAGTGGCAGTTAGGATAATAATATTAATTTATAGTAGGAATGGATTTCTTATTAAATTTTTATTAGGTATATTCCCCAACTTGGAGGTCATATAACAAGCCAACCAACACTACAAATCTCTAGTGAGATTTTTTTACCAATGTACCTGAAGTGACCCAGACTGATGATTCAGATCATATGTTGTACCTGATAGAAGTCTAATACGAAATCCATCTCCTACTATTAATTAATACTATATATATAATTCAGTTAGAAGTTACGTTAGACTCACACACACACACACACGCACACACATATGTGTGTGTGTAGCAAACACTTCCACACAATTTCCATCATGAAAAGCTATTGGTCGGCCGAGGTCTATAATAGAAGCCACTTGCTAAAGGTGCCAGACACTGGACCCGAACTAAAAAACCACAGGGTTGCAAACCTAAGTTTTTAATCATCCAGATGTGTTCGCATTTATAATCATTTCCAGCTAACTTTATCCTCAAATGTTATATGAATTTTAAATTCATTGTGGCGATGAAACAACCAATTAAAGATGATTAAATTCTATTATCTTTTTTATTTTCAAATTGTTCCGAATAAAATTTATTCCGATTGCATTAAACAATACAAAAGGATTTTTCCCTAAATGCTCAAATTCAGTAACAATTTTCTATATAATTTGAATACTTAATGGAGTAACATAACAATAAAAGTATCAAGTCGATTGCATATATTTATCAAAGAAGCTATTTATAAAGATTCAGTGTAAGTGGAGTATTTCAATTGTTTGATAAAATATTACATTGTCTCCATATTCTTTTCTACTCTAAGCACAAGGCCCAAAGTTCTTGGGGAGGGGCACAGGCGATTAGATCAAGCCCAGTGCGCAATTGGTACTTAATTTATCTATCCCGAAGGATGAAAGGCAATTTCGACTTCGGTGGAATTTGAACTCAGAACGTAAGACAGACGAAATACCGTTAAGAATTTCGCCCTGCATGCAAACGTTTCTCCCAGCTTGCCGACTTAAAATAATACTTTGTACTCTAGGTACACGGTCCGAAATTTTTGGAGATAGGGACAGCCGATTAGATCGACCTTAGTATAGAAATAGTACTTAATTTATCGACCCCGAAAGGATGAAAGGCAAAGTCGACATCAGCCGAATTTGAACTCAGAACATAAAGACAGACGAAATCCCAGTAAGCCTTTCGCCCAGCGTGCTAACGTTTCTTATTTCTTTACAGTCCACAAGGGGCTAAACATAGAGAGGACAAACAAGGACAGACAAAGGGATTAAGTCGATTACATCGACCCCAGTGCGTAACTGGTACTTAATTTATCGACCCCCGAAAGGATGAAAGGCAAAGTTGACCTCGGTGGAATTTGAAGTCAGAACGAAACGGAAGACGAAATACCGCTAATCATTATCTCCCGGCGTGCTAAAGTTTCTGCTAGCTAGCCACCGTATTTATTCCATATTCTGTTTATTCCCTAAAAGTCTAAAATCTTTAAAGGAAATGCATAATATCAAACTCAAAAGCAATATTGATTTCGAATTTTAACACAAAGCTAGCAAAATTGAGGAGAGGGCATGTGGATTTTAACCTCACTACTATTCAATTGATACTTATTTTATCGACCCCAAGTTGATAAGAGGAAAATATATCACATGAGGAATATTAATCTCAAATTCTGGCATAAGGTCAGTAATTCCAAGATGGGATCAAGTCAATTACATCGACCCAAGTATACAACTAGTACTGTTTGTATCGACGCCGAACTGACAAAAGTCAAAGTTGACCTCAGAAAGTGAATACCGCTAAGCAGTTTGTCCTGTGTCAAAATGATTTTCGCAGCTCTCCCCATAACTTTTTGAACAACATTAAGACATACATGTGTTAAAGTATAGAATCCTAGTCATTAAAAAAAAAAGCATGAAAACACATCTAGAATTTGGTGAAATAATTAAACTTGCGTACATATGCATACCTAGATAGAGTGTTACAAATAGTAGTACAAACACATATATGTATATATCTATATTTATCTATCTATCTATCAATATATATATATATATATATATATATATATATATATATATATATATATACACACACACACACACACACACACACGCGATGGGCTTGTTTCAATTTGCCAAGTCCACACTCACAAGCCTTTGGTTGGTCGGCACGTGAATACAGTAGCAAACGCTTGGCCAAGGTGCCATGGAGTAGGACTGAACCCGGAATCATTTGCTTTCGGAGGCCAGCTTTGTACCACTCAGCCACGCCTGTATGTATGTATTTGGTTGTAATATTTTCTAAGTCATCATGTATATTAACATGTCTACATTACATAAAAACATTATTCAGCGTGCGAAATCAAATTGGCTGTCCAAGATACAACAGGCGCGACATGATATATCAAACGTAATACAGTGAGTCGTTTATGCGGGTAGATAAAAAATATACAGAGATAGGACGGGTAAAATATAAATGTGATACAAATGGGTTTTACAGCCTAAAATATATCTAAAGAAACTAGAAGAGTGAGACAAACAAAATGGTTGACTGAGATAAAAAGAACTGAATGATATAATAAATAGAGACCATCATGCTATAAACAACAAATGTATAAATAGCGACAAAATATGCTTGAAAAATGTAACTAAGTATCAGTACAAGAGCCGCTATACATCGAAACTAACCGAATACTATGTTATTGCCTTTAACATCCATTTTATGTTTCCGTTGTTGCTTTACAGTCTTATAGATTCTGTGGGTTTAGATTTCTGTGCTATGTTTATGCCTTTGAAGCTATTCAAATATGTGATGTGAAGAGAAGTAAAACGAAAACTTACTGCAATTGCTTAGTGAAAATGCCTGCTTAGTATTGCTTTCTTTCCTTCGGTTTGGTAATAGGTGTCTACGCATGCTCTTACAGCCAAAGCACAAAAAGACGCAAACACCTAAACGTACAGATATATACATTGATAAGTACTTCTATAATGTATATGCACATATAGAGAATATATGTACATACAGGACCCATTATAAGCCTGCCTATATGAGTGTATGTATCTATGTATCTATGAATCTATGTATATATGTATGTATGAATGTATTGCATGTATGTACTTATGCTTTCTTTATATATCTAGTTATAAATCCTTATATGTATATATATATATATATATATATATAT
>NC_068986.1:15535306-15538301 GCF_001194135.2 Octopus bimaculoides | reverse complement strand
GCACATACACAGACACCTGTATTTATATATATCTTTGTAGAAGCGTACGCTAATACTTGTATTTATAAAATCTTTTAAACCGAATTGTATTAGAAAGTAATGTTCTCAACAAATCATTTTAAGTTTTTTTATTGTTGCTTTCATTCAGCACCGCTTAACATGAAAAGATTTACGAAAGAGCATTAAAATAAGGGAATAATTCAGGCGCATACGTATACAGAAGCAGAATACCGCACTTACTACAAGGAAATATGGCTGTAAACAATTCATATGTATGTGTGTCTGTGTCTGTGCCTGTGTGCGTGTGCGTGTATACATGCACACACACACAGACATACAAACATACATATATATGTTTGTATGTATGTGTGCATGTATATATATTGACGTCATAAGAATTTAGTAAGTTTAACAGAACATAGTTCTTTTTTTAGAACGTTGGCTCTTGAAGCAGACAAAGCTATATATAACAGCATGCAAATAAAGGGTTAAAAAAAAGAGACTTTTTGGATAGAAAGAGTCGTAGATTGCCCATGGGATACAGACCTCCATCACATTTAAACATGACAGACGTTCTACAATTGCACAAAATGAGTTCTTCGAATTTAACACATTGTTTTTAACACTTCATTCTAACCAGAATTATTTGATGTGGACGACAAAGGAGATTGAGTGACAGCTCGTAAAACGAGTTTAATTCGTTCCATGACAGAACTCGTCCTACAATTTATTCGTTTTACAAATCAATTTTCCCCATTGAAATTAACTAAAATATAATTAATCTGTTCCAGCCCGCCAAAACCACTAAAAAAATAAATTTTAAGGGTTTTAAAACAGAAATAGTGTAGTTGCGAGTAAAACGACAATTATAAAAAAGAGAACGCAAAAAAACTATGTAAACTGGTTTTATTAACTGATCGATTGCCCGGTTTCTATGAGATATAGGTGACAGAGATGGCAATACCTCCACTGAACGGGACATCAGTCCGTCTCAACTTAATTCATTTTACAGATGAGTGAACTGGTGCAAGGCAACGCTAAATGAAATGATTTTCTCAAGAACACAACGCAACGTCCGTTTCCGGAATCGAAACAGCGATCTTCCGTGCAGTAGAAAAACTACCAAAACAAGCTCTTTCAAAATTATCTAAAAATTACTGTTAATTAATTAAAGTGTAATCGTCAAAAGTGTTGCATAATATTTATTTCAAATTTGGCACAGAGCCAGCAACTGCAGTAGCGGCAGTAAATCGATTACATCGACCCGAGCGCTTAACTGGCACTTATCGTATCGACCCCGAAAGGATGACTGGCAAAGTCGACCTCGGCGGAATTTGAACTCAGACCCTAATGACGGACGAAATGCCACTACTCATTTTAGTCCGGCTTGCTAAAGATTCTGCCAGCTCGCTTCATAATTGTTGCATCATATTAGAGTACAAATCGCACGGGGTATACTATTGAAAAATATACAACGCAAAATATTGGACATTATGCTATTATATAATAATATAAAGGGGAACGCTATAGAAATTCATTGTTAGTGAACATCACGGTCTAAACTTCAGAAAATTAATTTGTTTACTCGAAATTTTATTTATATAATGTACATGTTAATTGACAATATTTTCAAAAACAATTCTAATATTTTTTTTTAAATAATAGTAGAAATGATTAAACATTAATCGATTATAAAAGCGATTCAAACAAACATTTGTAAATCGAAACTTGCTTTTTACGTCTTCTACCGTTTGGTCATTAAAATGTTGTCAGCTTGAACGATAATCATTTCCCTTTCAAAGCAAATTTCATTCTATTTATTTTGTTACATAAATTTAGTGAATCTAAAATTAATTAATAGTATGTACAAGTCGATTGAAACTATCATTAAAAGTCGTTAATTAAAAGAAAACCGTTTTGTTTTTTTTTTCAAATATTAGTCAATTAAAGGCGATATCAGTATTAGTTAAATGACAACTACATGAACCAGTTTTTTCTATTTGTGAACATTAGACATGTAAATAAAAATATAATGACTTGAAATATCAAAAAGGCATATTTCAAAACCGAAGGTATTTTTTCATAATAGTTCTGATATTAAATGATTAGAAAAATGTATTAAATGCATTCAATAGGCATTAAATACAGCCATATCTAGTTTCAGTATTAAAGGTATCGTCGTGACACTTTATTGATTGTAGAAAGCTTAAAAATTTAATGAGTATCACCTAACAACTATAAACTTAAACATACCTGCATACGTGAACTTATCACATGAAGATCCACACGGATACACAGATACATATAACGTTCCCCACTTATTGGTGTATACGTTCGTGTGTGTATATATATATATATATATATATATAATGAAGGCAGATATAATAATCCTTTATTTAGTTATCCATATAAATAAATAATTATCGGACATATGTTTCTGCTTAATTACTAAGAGTAAATATAATTTAATTAGTGGTTAAATAAATAAATAATTAATAATTAAATAATGGTGTAACTAAGAATTGCGTTGGAATCCCTGAAGAACCTGTTTTTACTATATGCATTGTATTGACAATTATTCAATTATTAATTATTTATTTATTCAATTACTAATTAAAATAGAAGCACCTCTTAGTAATTAAGCAGAAACATAAGTCGGATAATTATTTATATATATATATGGATAAATAAATAAAGGATTAGTATATCTGTTTACATTGTCTACCTTATTACATTCTCTCGGGACCTACTGCCTTAAGTATTTTAACTGGCATTTATACTACGTGCGGTCAAAACCAAATTTCAGAGTGAATTGATATCTACCTGGACTTGTCTCCCTATTTTGTTATATATATATATATATATATATGTATGTGTGTGTGTGTGTGTGTGTGCGTGTGTGTGTGTGTGTGTGTATGTGTGAGTGTGTGAATAAAAATGAATACAAAAACGTGTTTTGTGTGTATATATATACATATATATATATATATATATA
>NC_068986.1:15530814-15534790 GCF_001194135.2 Octopus bimaculoides | reverse complement strand
GTTACGTTCTGAGTTTAAATTCCGCCGAGGTCGACTTTATCTTTCATCCTTTCGGGGTCGATAAATTAAGTACCAGTTACGCACTGGGGTCGATATAATCGACTTAATCCGTTTGTCTGTCTGTGTTTGTCCCCTCTGTGTGTAGCCTCTTGTGGGCAGTAAAGAAATAGGTATTTCGTTTGCCGTTACGTTCTGAGTTCAAATTCCGCCGAGGTCGACTTTGCCTTTCATCCTTTCGAGTTCGATAAATTAAGTACCAGGTACGCACTGGGGTCGATGTAATCGACTTAATGACTTTCTCTGTCCTTGTTTGTCCCCTCTATGTTTAATCCCTTGTGGACAATAAGGAAATAAGAAACGTTAGCACGTCGCGCGAAATCCTTACCGGTATTTCGTCTCACTTTATATTCTGAGATCAAATTCCGCCGAGCTCGACACTGCCTTTCATTCTTTTGGGGTCGATAAATTAAGTACCATTTGCGTACTGGGGTCGATCTAACTGACTTCCACACCTCCTCAAAAATTTCGGGCATCGGTTGTGAAGCGATGGCTGGAGGGAGACGCAAGCGCACACACATGCTTATAAACGACGGGCTTTTTCTCGTTTCCGTCCACCAAATACACTCACAAGGCGTTGGTCGGCCCGAGGCTACATTAGAAGGCACCCGTCCCAGTAGCCACGCAGTGGGGTTGAACCCGGAACCATGAAGCTGGGAAGCAATGTTCTTACCACGCAGCCACGCTAGCGTTTATGCTGTGAATAATTTTTACCCTAGACATATGGAAGTATTCCACATTACACATTGTAACAACATAACATCCCCATTCATTTGCTGCTGGTTTTCTTTTGATTTTGAATTTGTACCGTCCTGACGCTGGTTATCATATACATTAAATATTTGCCGTTAATAATATAACCATGTCTGCTCAAAGCTAGTACGAAATCTATCAAAAGCTATGCTATAGATTTTATCTCAATACTCAAAGGGATGCAAGTAAGATTCGTTATCAACTATGTTACGCTAAGTCATCCCATTTAGAGGAATGAAAAAGGCATTAATTCATCGCTTCATTTAATTCAAACAGCGTTAAATCGTGTTTTGATCCCTGAAACTACACGTTCCGTTTAATACTCATTTATATAGATATTTCTGTTACACTTTATTTACAAGACTATGGTCTGTGTATACATACATACATACATGCATAAATACATATATATATATATATATATATATATATATATATATGCGCGCGCGCGCATGTGTGTGTGAATAGCACAGTCGGAGCGGTGGCTATAAAATCCCACATTAGTTCATAGTTTAAAAGTGCATAGGTTAGTTTCTTTGCGATTATGCGCGGAGTGAAATCTTTAAAAGAAACAGATAATGGTAATTGCTGTTTCATAGACGTCCTTTTATACGTAATTACGTTAACAGAATACGTGTAGTGAAATCGAAAATCTATCCTTTTCAGTAATTATATAAAGATAGCTAGGAAAAGGCGACCGCAACTAGCTGAAGTTGATCATTTGGCTGTTATTAAGCTCAAGTGCTAATGATTCATTCGATGCAGATCACTAACTTAGGCTACTAAATGCGAGTTGGCACTTCTTTGATCTCATCGACTGGATTAAAGGTCGACAATTTTGAAAATCTTTCATTCGTTTGTATGAGATCTTGTCAAATGAGCTTTAACGAGCAAAGCTTTTACTAGTTTAGTTTCGACCAACAATTAAAGATAAGATTAAATTCGCTGTCGTCGTTATTATTATTATTATTACTATTATTATTCAGTAGTTTTATTTTTATAACGTGCTTTCACTTCACTACCGAGCTCAGCTCTGTGCGCCTTGGGTATGTGCTGTGGTTTGCTGTGGTGCTCTTATGTTTACTGTATTGAAAGTGTTTTGCGTAGAATGTGTGCAGTACCCAGTAGTGCAATTTTCTGTATGTTATATATATATATTTGTAAGTCCTGGTGTTTTTGTTATGTATCTGTCTGAATATTTTTTTATTATACATAAGGAACCTACTATGATAGGAATTATTATTATTATTATTATTATTATTATTATTATTATTATTATTATTATTATTATTATTATTATTATTATCATCATCATCATCTTTATCATTGTTGTGGAGGTTAATATCATTAACGCGACTGATATTTGCGATGATAAAATTTTATATTCAGACAAGGACTCATATTTTTAAATAAGGTTTATTTCTCAATGTTGTCCCGATACAATATGTAAATTTTAATTGAGATATCGAGCCCCCAGAATGGCCACTTCAACAAACCGACTACACTAAAACGCTTTGCCATTTAGTCCGTTGTCATCATCGTCAACACCATAATCATCATCATCATCACCATCATCATCAACACCATCATCACCGCCATCATCAGCTCCACTACCACCATCACCACCACCTCCACTACCTCCACCACCACCACCACCACCATCACCATCATCATCATCTTCATCGCCATCATCATAATCACCACCATCATCACCACCATCAGCACCACCACCACAATCATCATCTTCATCATCATCTTCATCATCATCAGCAGCAGCAGCAGCATAATCATCATCGTCATCATCACCATCATCAACATCATCATCATTATCCATGTCTCCATCATGACCACTAGAAATGTGTCATGAAACTTTGATAGACATGTTTTAAAATACTGAGAAAAAAGCAGTTGATTTGTGGTATTTTTGAATACTGTTTCATTTTAGTGAAAATTTGTATGTTGAGAACAATATAAGAAATCTGGTTTTATATTCAAAAGTAGGAAGAAATATGCATAATAAATGATCGGTACTACTATTGAATTCAGTCGTGATGGTCACAGTCCCATAGATTTGACTTGGTTGTTGTTAAAATTATGAAAATTGCGAACAAAGTTTGGCAGGTGGATATTCTCAACTGCGGTATCAATGTTTCGTATCTGATAATAGTTGATGAGGAGAAGGAACTAATTGAAACCTTTGGAGATTTGTTGTTACCTGATTTCAAGTAAAGAATAACCGGTAATTAAGAACTATCCGTGGGCCTTTCATAATAGATAAAATAATAATAATAATAATAATAATAATAATAATAATAATAATAATAATAATAATAATACATACATACATACATACATACATACATACACAAACTATGCTGGATCATAGATACAGCATGTCCAGTTGACAATAAGGTATGCGATAAAGAAGAAAGAAAAGTCGAGAGATATAACAGGTTAGCTTGGGAAGTTATGCAGTGGTGGTCGATGAAAAAGGTAGCAGTAGTACCAATAATTGTGGGAGCCCAGGGAACAGTGAGTAAAAATTTCGGGAAGTATGCGGAACAAATAGGGGCTGCGATAGGGGTGGAGCACTTGCAGAAAACAGCACTGCTTGGAACCGCTCGAATACTCCGGAAGGTGCTCGAAAAATACGAAGTATTACCTTAGTTCACTGGAAGTGAACAGCTGACATTGTAGTACATCTCCAGCGTTAGAAGCTGTGTAAAGGAAATAATAATAATAATAATAATAATAATAATAATAATAATAATAATAATAATAATAATCAGCCTGACGACGAACAATTTTCAAATGGCAGAATATCTTCCCCGAATACGAGCCTGGAAGGTCACTTAGACGGGATTTGTCCCAAATTAAGCCCCCAAAGTTCACCACCACAACGACCACAAAATCAAAAATGTAAAAGAATTAAATGGAACCGGGAAGAATATAAAGAAGTAACATACACTTATTACTTTGCATTAAGTAGGCCAACCCAAGAGAAACACACTGCAAACTCCTACAGAATTTGGAGGAGCCGGAATCCAGCTAGCAGACCAAATCTAGACGAAAACAGATTAGCAAATGTTAGAAGACTTCCCCGTACATACCGACAAGACTATAAAAGCTAATAAACCGGATATTATTATAAAAGATCAGACAAAGA
>NC_068986.1:15525042-15529929 GCF_001194135.2 Octopus bimaculoides | reverse complement strand
GGGATGGGCTACTCGACTTGAAGAAAATTCTAACTGGGCCCCACCTGCGAGGTCATGCGCTGTTTATCTTGATGTGAGATTACCATGTGGCTCACATATGGTTGTGATGCATGTGCCTGGTGTACCCTTATCAGACAGGTAGTCATGATGTGTATAATGGGCTTCGCATATTTTACCTCAGTGTCACTTTGATGGCATGCACTGCTCTCTCACTCAATAATAATAATAATAATAATAATAATAATAATAATAATAATAATAATAATAATAATAATTTATAATAATAATAATAATAATAATAATAAATATCATTGTTGTTATCATTATAGCTGTAAGTATATATATGTGTGTACATGTGTCTGTCTGTGTGTGAAGGAGGAACCTCTCTAGTGAAACGTATTGACTGACCGGTCCAGTTTTTATTTCGGATTAATTATAATAGAACGTATGCGAAAGCCTACTACAGGTCATCTTTTATAAATAGACACACACACACACACACACAAACACACACAAATATGAGTATCTGTGTGTGTTTGATTATGTGTGCTTGTGTATGTAACTCTATATGAACTCAATTACTTAAAACACGTCTTTTCCATGTGGCACCAGGTGAACATTAATATCTCCACACCTGTTGCAAAATTTCCGTCTCGAAATAAATAAGTATATGTGTGTATGTGTGTGCATGTGTGATTATGTTTCTGTGTGTATGTGTTTATGTAAGTGTGTACGCATATATATACATATATATATATATATATAAATAGATGTATGTGTATGTATGTTAGTGTGTGTGTCTGTGTGTGTGTGTGTGAGTGTGTTTGTGTTATGCTTTTGTGTATGCATATACTCACATAAACAGTGAAATGAAAAGATGTTGGAATGAGATGTTACAGACATAAACAGCCAGCAAATGAGATTCGGAACAATTGATACGAAAAAAAAACAAATATATATATATATATATATTAAAAGAACATAGAAAAGTATAAGAGATTTCCGGGGCAGTCACGACATATAAAACATTATTTGACATTCACTTAGTTCATAGACAGCACATCGCTTCTTTTTCAGATGCAGATAATCAATACAGTACATATCTACTTTGCTGTAAAAATTTTTTTTATTTTTCAACGGAAATTAGATTTTATTCATCACAATGATCAGACGATAGACTTACGTATTAATGTTATGCTGTTTAAAGAAATGTGTTTTAGAAAATATTTTGTAAGTAAGAGTATAATATATTGACATAGAAAGAAGGACTAAACTGTGCTACCAAGTACATTCAGTATCAACAGCACTATTAATTCTGGGGGTTATATTTTAGTGCCCTACAACTTTAGTGCTTTTCGTAATCCGAACACAAACCTTAGCGCATAAACTCATGACAAAATATTCCAGTTTCCTTAACTCGTAGTCGCGTTGTTATTATGCATATATTATATTAGAAATACATAAATTTCCGACGCTGATTAAAGATTTTAACGTATACTAACAGTTCAGTTTCAGAGGTTGGTTATGCAATTGTATAAGCATAGAATCTCATTGTTTGCAGAGTTACTTGGATGACATTATTACGATGCAACAATTAATATGTCACATATTGCAGGTTAATAAGACCAGACTATTTTCGGATATAACTGGTGCTTGGGTGCGATGCGTAAATGTTTCAATATGAACGGAAGGGCTTATGCTCAATATTTAATTTGTTTTTCACAGAAACACTTTTAATGGAAATACCACCAGATTCTGGTTCTCGAAAAAATGAGTTTTAGCAACAGAAAATTTTGTCATGATCACATCATTTAATCCTTTAAAGAAATTCACTACGGTGTAAGGCACACAGTCTTACTGCAAAATACAAATTTGATTAATTCGATTTAGCATTATGGTCAGAGATTATGTGAGACAGCTGTGTTTCATTTTTGGCTGTTTTTATTTCTGTTAATTTGAAAATTTTGGTAGTAAAGAACAGAGATCAGATAATGAGATATGGCAGTCCATCGACTGCGCTTTGTCTGAAATCATTACAATTTATTCCACAAGGTAATCTGCATCTTAATACATGCATTGAAATTACGCAACAGCATAAATGATAATTAAATTTGAAATGATAATTAAATGAGATGATAATTAAATTTCCAATTATTAAAATAAAAAATTAAAATGATGTAAATAAAGGCGATCTTGATTTTAATGTCATTTGTTCATAAAACAGCTATAAACCCTACAACAAACTTTACTGTAGTCAATATAGGCATGCACCATCAATATGGTAAATCATGAATTAAATGCTGTAAAAGGAATCGCTTTTATGAACTGTGTGAAAGTACAAAATATTTTAGGAATTGAAAATGGCTCTTGTGCAGTTATTTGTGAAATTGGCACAAATCATTAATTTATTTCAAATCTTTTGGACAACACCAGCGATTACATCATCTGGTATTTATACTTCTTTAATCGACTCCCGATAGGATACAAGGCAAATTCAACTTCTACAGAATTTGAAATCACAACGTAAAGGCGGATGAAAGCCGCTGAAAAGTTTGCCTGGTGTGCTAATAATTCTGCCAACATGCTGCATTTAACGTTGAGATGCTTGTCCACACATGTAGGCAGGTGTGATGTACGACCTCGGAACTTCATGCTGGATCTAAATAAGGCAAAACTGAAAAATGTGAAAGGAGCGGAAGTAGGTAGAGGGTTGGTTTACAAATATTTTTTTTAAGTTTTACTCGTTAATGCAACGTTACATGTACATAAAATTTTAAGCGTCAGTATTTGTTAACTGAAGAAAATTAATGGCGTTTTTGCTAAGAATGTAATTTATATTAAATGTAATTTATGAGCATGATGTAAAAAAAACTTATTTGAGACATTATGGGAGATTAGGTTGTCTCACGAGTCAACTAAGGAAATAAAGCTGTAGGTCTTCTAGAAAAGCAATATCCAGTTGAAATTAAATGGGTCTTATTTTAAATTTTTCTATAGATTGTAGATAGGAGTCTATGCATACATGAAAGCTCCAAAGCAGCTGTGAGTCACAGTATTTGTTCAGTTCCGTACACACGTCCGAATTCTGAGTCTATAATTCATTCTCCATTTTGCATGAAATATTTTGCTCAACTGGAGTGAAAGGAACAAGTCTTCATATGAAAACTACTTAGCAAACGAAGTAAGTTACAACGATAAAAACGCTGATGTGTCTTTTGAAATGGATATGTCTTGTATATGAAATTAAATCAGCCGGCATATTAAACATTTCTTCCAGGAGAAATATAATATGAAAATAATATTATTATTTTTTTTAAATGATGTATGTTATTGAGAAAAACTGCTAAAAATGTATGTTAAATTCATATTACGCCATCATAACAAAATTCAGCTACCTCATACTATCTCTCGCTCTCTCCCTTTCTCTCTCTCTCTCTCTCTCTCTCTCTTTCTCTTACTTCTTAGTCTCTCCCTTAACACTTATTTCCTCGGCTATCAATGTACTTCCTTACTGTTTTCTTTCTATAGTCCCTCCCCGTACAGGAGCTGATGTTGATTTGCATCTAAGCATATTGCTACTAATGTAGATAATCCTTTCTATTATAGAAGCCAAGCCTGGATTTCTGTTGGAGGAAGCAATTTGGTTACATTCAGCCAAGTGGGCAACTTGTACTTATTTAATCGATCACGAAACGATGAAATTCAACGTTAAGACAGACTAAATGCTATTAAGGATTTTGTCCGTCGTGCTAAAAGTTCCGCTACCTCACCATCTTAAGTCATTGTAAATAATTATTTCTGTCATAAGCACAAGGTCTGAAATTTCGGGGGAAGAGGCCAGTCGATCAGATCGACCTCCGTACGCAACTGGTACTTAATTTATCAACCTGAAAGGATGAAAGGCAAAGTCGAACCGGCACGCATGCGTTTGTGTGTGTGTATGTGTGTGTGCGCGCATGCGTATGTGTCTGTGTATACGTCTGTGTGTGTGTGCATGCGCGCACTCGCATCTGTGTGTGTGTGTGTGTGTGTGTGTGTGTGTGCATGAGTGTGTGTGTGTGTGTGTGTGTGTGTGTGTGTGTGTGTGTGTGTGTGTGTGTGTGTGTGTGTGTGTGTGCCTGTCAGTATCTAGGATTTTATATCAAAACAGCTGTTACAAAATATTTCGAAATCCTACATTTCATCAATACATCAAAATATCGGTTATTTGTAATTAAATTCTCGATAGAATTTCACTGATATTTGCTATATTTGTTATCAGAATCTCAGACAAAATACAATGATTCCTAGACTCCAGTCACTGTGTCTCCTATTGTGAAATAGTATAAACATGTCTAGATTACGGCTGTGTTGGATATGCACTATTATTTGCTTGTGCTATCAGTCCGTTCAACATCAAAAAAAGAATAATAAAAAAATGTTGATTTATACATTAAGATCTATCGACATTCTGTTGATATTAAAGAAATTGAGATTTCAGACTGTTAGAGGTTGATATGAAAACCATGAGTGATTCAATGCCATACATAACATACAAAAAATTTAATTCAATGCCCGAAATGCCATCATGCATCATTAGACGTAAGATGGTTCAGAAAATATCAAATATTGCTTTGATATATTTTCTAAAAGACAAGTTATTTAATAAGCAAATATCTCTATCATAGCAGTGCAATACCATTATTCTGAACATCAGGATTCTGAGGTATGTGGTGTGTGGAAGTATGTGATTTCCACCCAAAATAATACAACTGTGAATACTGTTCTGAACACCTCACAGGCTCACGTGCACCTACAAAGCTTTTCCTCTCTCTCACTCACTCTATTTCTCTCTCTTCTTTCTCTCTTCCCTCTCTCTCTTTCTGTATACATATATATATATATATA
>NC_068986.1:15524020-15524421 GCF_001194135.2 Octopus bimaculoides | reverse complement strand
TGTGTGTGTGTGTGTGCGTGATGATTGCCACGTCTTTACAGAAGGAGGCCATCTCTTCAATTAATAAATACTATCATGAGATCTTACATGACTAACAAGTCCTGCTCTTGACAAACAAACTCTACTGCAGATCTTACAAATATTTCTAAGCAGAAAAGAGTCTGGGATTGTAGTTAAGTCCTGTCTACGAAGTGCTCGTTTCAAGATGGATTGTTCAATTCTTCGAGCTTCAAATGCTTTACATCTACTTGTAGAACATTTGTTTCCAAACCGATCAATCTTGCGTCTTCTGCTCCCAGTCTTCAACTTTCAAATTAAGACCCTTAAGGTTGTTTTTGACAGCATCTCTAAAACGTTTATTAGGTTTATATCTTGAACGTTTGCCACGCTTTAACTCCCCG
>NC_068986.1:15518941-15523258 GCF_001194135.2 Octopus bimaculoides | reverse complement strand
TATATATATATATATATATATATATATATATATATATGTATCATAACGGTTGATGTTGGTGATATGTCGGGTTATCAATTATTTAGCTGCGAGGCATAGACAGAACGCAAGAAGTAATGTAAAATCGTAACGGCGTTCAGCATGTATGTTGAAGATACGGACATTTCCCTTGCATCGACTTTATAACACAGTTCAAATAGGAAAACAACAAGCGTTTGTTATAACAAGGTGAAGATATCTGTGGAAGTGAAATTAAGAAGTCATGTTTATCTTAAGAATGTTATTTCGTTTCTTTATACTAGGTTGACTGCATTCTGACGTTGATAAAGGCATGAGTATAACTTCATAAAGTGTATGCAAATAAATCTTCAGCTAATTTATTTTGCTTATAATAATGTGATGAAAGTTCATACAGATAAATATCAAGGGAAGAAGAAGTGGATTTAAAACTAATCATTTATTTACAGAATGACAAAATATATAAAATGCACTTAACACAACATAATAGAAATAGGAAAAATTGTAGTACTTAACATAAAGAAGAAAAACATTTTTTTGAAAGAAGTCTGTCGCTGGAATGACGACAGGAAAAACTTACCAATCCTACTAATGGAGCTCACACCCAAAATACTGAAAGACAATATAAGACAAAATGAATATAAGACAAAATTAATATAAGACAATAAATATCAGACAGAATGAAACTCACAGGGGTCTTCTGGATTCATATATAGGCGAGTTTATGTGACGACAAAACATTGGATTAACAGAGTTAGATCCTTTTGATTCAATAATTCAACATATTGTTGACATTTGGCCTCCTCAATAGGCATTCTAAAAGATGTTTAATGTTTTTTTTTTCATATGATTTGTTATAAAAATGTTATCAGATTCAATACGATGTTTCATCTTTTCGCTTTTCATGTTTCTTGTGTGTGTGTGCGTGTGTGTGTGTGTGTGTGTGTGTGTGTGTGTGTGCGTGTGTGTATATGTGTGTGTGTATTATATATATATATATATGTATGTATAGGGAGAATTCAAAAAAAAAAACAACAGACGAAGACAGGTGGTGTAGAAAACAAACAGATGTATTAGTATACCGCTCGGGAATAGAAAAAGTTTTTAACGTGTCGAGCCTACGCTCTTCCACAGAAAGGAACACAAAAAGAAACAAGGAGAGAAAAAAGGAGAGAAAAAAGGGGAGAAAAAGGAGAGGAAAAAGGAGAGAAAAAAGGAGAGAATCTATATACATATATACATACATTTACGTAAGTATATAGCTGTACATTTATATATTTATATATATATTTACATATTTTTATTTAAGCGTGTATATGTGTCTACATGGATGTTGGCATGATTTATGTTTTGTTTTATATTGTTGTTTTTTTCTTTGTTGGTAAGGAGAGAATTTTGTCTCCAGATCTTATTGCCTAGAGTGATTAGAAACTGACCAGCTTTACCACCTAGTCAATCACCATCGCCGGCCTCTGTGTATAAATATGTGTATGTATGTATGTATGTATGTATGTATGCATGTATGTATGTATGTATGTATGTATGTATGTATGTATACAAACATGTGTGTGTTTGTATGTGTATATGGTGGGGGAACAAACACAGATACACAAACTTTCAATTTTCGTCTACCGAATCCACTCACAAGGCTTTGGTTGTCTCGAGGCTATAGTGCACGTGCCTAAGGTGTTATGCAGTGGGATTGAACCTGGGACCATGTGGTTGGTAAGCAAGCTGCTTACCACACAGCCACTCCAGCACCTAGAACTATAAAGCTTCTCGTCAGCTCCTTCTTCGTTTGTCACGCTTTTCCTCCAACCTTTAAACTTATCGATACACGCATACTCACTTCTACGCAGCAGTGCAGTGCAGTGCATTGTCCCCGTGTTGTGCTAAACGCCTTCGATCGATGAATTTCAGCGCCTGACACACATTCCGGCCAGACACATCGGATCATTGCTCTTTGTTCTTCTTTGGTGCCCCATTGCTAATGGAGCGGCTGTGCTTACACTGTAAAGTCAGAAAGAAAAGTGGCCTGATCAGGCTCAAGCTTCGATCACGTCACCAAAGTAATACCAACTATAAGCACTCATGCGTAGAAGGCAGTGCGAGAATAGCAAACATATATTACGGCGAAAGTACGGATAATTTTTTATTTTTCCTTTAATTTGGTTGTTAGAAATGTCAAGGAGCTCTAAACGTTTATTGGTCGAATCACAGACAGGGAAAATATAAGTTTGTTGAGCATAGAATACGAAATTCGTATTGGTATTTCGTGCTAACTAACCTCTGCATTGGCACTCTACTTACTTTCCTTCTCCCTCTCACTTTCTCTTTCACTCTCTCTCTCTCTCTCCTTCTCTCTCTCTCTCTCTCTCTCTCTCTCTCTCTCCCTCTCTCAGTCTTTCTGTATGACTCTCTCCATCTCTATGTCTCTGCTTATGTCTCTATATCCCTCTCTCTTCTACGCACACACACACACACACAAACACGTCCTGTAAAATTTACAAACGAAACTAAATTGCAAGATTATTATATCTTCAAGGATCAAGAATCTTCCACATTGGACATGCGTTTTTCGGTGAAGACAGTTTGATCGTCTCTTGACCAGGAGCAGCTTTGCACATGTCATTTCTGTTTCATATATCAACACAACATTGACCAATGTATAAGAGGTAAAGCAGACGCCAAAACAAAATCATTTCTTGAATATGAGTTTGTGAATGTCTGGAAACGTTGAATAGGCATTTACGAACTTTATTGCTGGAAATTAGCTGCAAGAAATTGATGCAAAAATATGAAAAGTCTGAAATGAAAAACACAAACGATAAAATTAACGTTTAATCAAGTATTCAATGTAGCATATGTATGCATATACGTGTGTGTTTCTCTCTCACTCGCTCTGTCGTTCTCTCTCTTTCTCTGTAGTTGAATAATTTGTTACAACAACCAAGTCATACGTCAACGCGCAGAAACGCACGCACTCAAACGCACAAACTCGCACATGTAATCAGCAACAAGCTACATCTACATACATACTCAAGCAACTAACGAATGCCATTCTACCACTTTATCTGACGACATGATAATGAAATTAAGATTAAAAAAATAATAACAAAAACACCAATTCAACGTTTAACACAGTTAAAAAAATATATTAAGATCTCAGATATTCGTCAGTTAATATTTTACAGGCATTAAATATTACTGGTCGCGAACTTGCTACCGTCAACAGTAGAAGATAAGAATGGTTCGATTTTGGTTTTGTTTTTTCAGTTTTTGCTAAGAATCAATGACCTATAACTAGAGGTAATGAATCGATTGAACTATTCATGGCTATTATATTAATTTTTAAGGCGGTATCTTGTTACTAATGTGAGGTGAAATGTTAAAATTTTAAGATAAGAATTATTAAACTGGAACAAGTTATGTCTGAACTCCTAATAGATTTCACAAGACATTTTCGTTATGTTGACTCATAATTTTATTTTATTTTCTTGTTCTCTTTTGTTCGTTATTTCTTTACTGTGATATGTCAAGTAGTTCATATTTTACCTCGAGGAAACAAACGCATTCAGATACACAGATACTGCTAAACAAGTGATATAGATCTTGTGTACATAACAGTGAAAGCTTGCATGTAACATGTATGTGTAACTATGTAATTGTGTGCGTATATTTACGAAGTATTGTTAATTTATGCAAGTAAATATCGCTGTCTTTCTCATTCTCTATTGCTCTATATACATGCATACATACATACATACGTACGTGCATACATACATACATACATACATACATACATACATATATGCTTTAAGTTCGTCTGCGGGAAGGTTTTTTTAGTATGCATATAGAATCTCCTACCTTCTTATATTGGCTACAGACTAATGATACCAACTTGCAACAGCAGATTCATGAGGTTGTACCGAGCTGTGTCGAAATAATGGAGGCTAAATATAATAATAGGAAAAATAATCCATGGATGGAATTTATAAATATTCTATAAATTTTTATAAATTCCATCCATGGATCATTATTATTATTATTATTATTATTATTATTATTATTATTATTATTAGTAGTAGTAGTAGTAGTAGTAGTAGTAGTAGTAGTAGTAGTGTTTTTTATTATTATTTATTATTATTATTATAATAATAATAATTATTATTATTATTATGATTATTATTATTATTATTATTGTTGTTGTTATTATTATTATTACTACTACTACTACTACTACTACTATACGCACACTCACTCATATATTTATACATACAAACACACACACCATATATA
>NC_068986.1:15516627-15518829 GCF_001194135.2 Octopus bimaculoides | reverse complement strand
TATATATTTATATGCATATTTACATATAAATATATGCGTTTATTTGTCTATGTATGTATGTACGTATGTATGTATGTATGTATGAATTTATGTATGTATGTATTTATGTATGTATGTATGTATGTATGTATGTATGCATACAAACACAGACATCTCAAGTTGTGCTGGTTCCAAAACACACAGACTGTCAATTCTTCAATGTCAAATCTATTCCGGTCGAATACTTGATTCTTGAAATGATTTGTCTTTCTCAGTCGGAATCAGCAAGAATGAACACTGGGTCTTAGTTACCTTTTCTCGAAACGAAGCCAATTTCAATAACTGAATAATTCATCTTGTGTGCTGTAAAAAAAATTACTATACAGATATTTGCGTCCATTTCCAATATTCATACCCTGTCTCTTACGGCTTTCAACTCATTCTTCTTTTTCTCATGCTAATTACTCTAAAACGGATAGGTCTTCTACTAGTATTGGGTTATCCCATAAATAATGCGGTATTTTTCAATTGCGTGTACTAAAAGTCGGAGTGGGATGAGATAAACTAACTGCATCAACTTGATATAAAAGCGGATAGTAATTTAAGCTTGTCCTTAATCTTAGTGCAAGTTTTCAAGAGGGCAGCTCGATTTTAACAGCTATGTTTTTAAAGATATCATGGAAGTAACAAGGGAGTATATTCGGCATATGTTGCTTCATGAGTTCAATAAAGGCAACTGCGCAACGGTGAATGCAAGGAATATTAATGCAGTATACAGGGATCGGACGATAAACTGAAGCCAGTGTCAACGGTAGTTCCAGAAATTCCAAGTCAGTAACTACAGCCTAGAACATGAGCCTCTTCCTGGAAGATCTGCAGAGCTCGACGAGGACGTCCTGCAAAACTTGTTGGAACAAAATCTCATCGTATACGTTGAGGAAGTAGCAGAGAAGCTTGGATTTTGTCATTCATCCATTCATCGGCCCCTGCGTACCATCGGAAAATGATCATCATTGGTTTCATGACGAAAGGTGTTCTTTCATCAGGATAATGCTCGCCTACATACATCGAGGATAAAATTCCAGAAACTGAAGCAGTTCCCCGCTTAGCATATTCGCTCGACATTTCCCCATCTGATTGACATTTATTTTGCAGTCTTCAAAATCCTTTGGACGGATAAAAAATGAATTCCGTAGACGAAGTCAAAACAATACTGAAAGAGTATTTTTGGTCACGGGCAAGTGGATTTTGCAAGAGGGTCCTTGAAAGTCTACCAGATGAATGGAAAAGCATTATAGAAAATGAAGGAGAGTTTATTTTAGATTATAAACTTTGTTTATTTCAATTTTGAAAAATAAAAGAAATGTAAAAACAAAACTGCATTATTTATGGGATGACCCAATATTTTATACTTACGGGTCCAATACGGATTCTAGCGTGATGCAAAAAACGCTACCAAAAGCTGCAATATGAAAAATGTTAAAAAAGCATGCCGCATCGTCCATTGCGTGACTTACCAGGAGAAATGTTTGGTTCTTACGTGGAACATTTTGCAGTCTCCGCCCAGTAGTAGGACCAGCAAAAGCATTACAATGTGTTGGGGGAGCAAAATAGAGACGTGTACCAGGATCCTGAAGCGGCACAAGGTGGGAACCACTGTAAGTGACTGGAGTGGGGGTAGAAAAAAGCGTCTCGGCTCTGTACCACAATGACATTCCAAGGATTAATGGGCAGAGATGATGCAGATTAAATCATAAGCCGGCGTTAAAATGGATCAGCCACTCCGCTGTTGATAACTAGTAAATCGGAAACAGGTGAACAATGCTGCCTCATTACTCTTGAAGTATGTTGATTCTAGAGAATTCTTGATTCTTGAAGTTATAAAGGTTTATCATTCAGATAGAGATCCAGTTGCCATCAGTCAGTTATTTTAAAGTCGAAGACAAAGAAATTCTCGGTAAATTTACCTTATTTCTTCCTCATCCATTGATATATATTCTTTTATTATTTTATTTGTTTCAGTCATTTGACTGCCGCCATGCTGGAGCATCGCCTTTTAGTCTAAAAAAATCGGCCCTAGGAATTATTCTTTGTAAGTCTGGTACTTATTCTATCGGTTTGTTTTGCCGAACTGCTAAGATATCGGGAGGTAAACGTACCAAAATCGTCTGACAAGCGAATGATGGGGGCCAACCAAAGACACACACACACATAAATTCATAT
>NC_068986.1:15516032-15516617 GCF_001194135.2 Octopus bimaculoides | reverse complement strand
CATATATGTATATGTAACCCAATTTTTCGTCCGATGTCACTTTGTCCAACGTCATTTCGTCTACGTCTTTTCGTCCGGCGTCTATTTGTTCGATGATTTTTTTGTCCGAAGACATTTTGTCCAATGTTAAATAAACTCTTTAGAAACAAGGTCAACATGAAGACCAAATAATCATTGAGTATTTTATTGATAGGATTGAAGTAAAATACTTTAGAAAAAAGTATTTAAAAAGATTCATTTAAAAAATAAGTAAGGTGTATCTAATGATTTATTATAATCACTTACAATTGATGCAAATTATATGCCACACTCTTGAAAAAATCAATTTTTGTCGTTGACCCATATTCTCTCATCACTCTTATGAGGCGTTAAGCTATTCTTCGATATCAGTTGTGTGTTAAGTAGCTTGCTTACCAACTACATGGTTCCGGGTTCAGTCCCACTGCGTGGCACCTTGGGCAAGTGTCTTCTACTATAGCCTCGGGCCGACCAAAGCCTTGTGAGTCGATTTGGTAGACGGAAATTGAAAGAAGCCTGTGGTATATATGTATATATATATATATATATATATATATATATATATAT
>NC_068986.1:15512533-15516004 GCF_001194135.2 Octopus bimaculoides | reverse complement strand
TGTGTGTGTGTGTGTGTGTTAGCGTGTCTGCGTTTGTCCCCCCCCCCCAACATCGATTGAAAACCGATGCTGGTGTGTTTACATCCCCGTAACTTAGTGGTTCTACAAAAATAAACCGATAGAATAAGTACTAGGCTTACAAAGAATAAGTGCTGGGGTTGATGTGTTGGTGTATATGTATATATATAGGCCAAGAACGATAGAATCCCCATGAAGAATGAACATCACAACATTGTAGTCCAATACATAGAAGGTGGTATTGAACGCTTCCCAGACTAATTCTGTAATGCGCATGCAGGTGATAGTACGCAGTTGCGTGCGCAGTGAGAGCTGACAGTGACCTTCATGAGGCAGTGTGCCGAGTAACATCGCTATGTCTTTCTGAAATTTGTGTCTCTGTGATCACGTGTATGCTGTAGACTGTAATTTTGTCATGGACAGGATAAAGAACAACATGAAATCTTGCGTTAAATTTGGGAAGTCTGCTAACGGTACATTGAGCACGGGCGCTCCTTCAAAAGCCGAGGAACATACCTGGAAAATGATGATTGAAGTGGAAGACCTGCCACGTTCGTCATTCCCGGCAATGTGGTATTGTTCATCGAGAATTTGTCCTCCAGGGCCAGACCGTCAATTAAGAGTTCTACTGTGACGTTTTGAAGCGTTTGAGGGAGGACATTCGGAGAAAGCGACCGAATCTGTAGAGTTCGAAAAATTGGATTCTTCACTACGTCAATGAACCCTGACACCAAGCTCTCCTTACTCGAAAGTCTCTCGATTATAACAACATGGCATCGCTTCTGCACTCACCCTATTCCCTACATTTTAATACTTGCGGGCTTCCATTACTTCCCCAGGATAAAAATGCAACTCAAAGGTCGCCGTTTGAACACCGTTGTCGAAATCACATGCTAACCACAGAAGCTCCTCGCCTGACTTACGGAAAATGACTTTCAGGCCGGATTTCATAACGGGAGAGGAACGCTGGGACCAGTGTATTGCTGCGCAATCTGAAAGAAGCTGCTGTTAATACTTATGTAAATAAGTTTTTTTTTTCTTAAACATAACTAATCCGGGAAACTTTTGATATGACTCCGTATCTGGTGGGGATCCACAATAAAATATATTGCAATAACGTATAGCAGACACAATATTTATACTGCAGAAGACTATGTTTCCAATGCAATATCTAATGACTGCAATATTGAAGGCGCATTGTCAATAAAATATACAGACAAAATATAACAATGCAAGATTCACCATGATCGATACAAAATGAGAAATACAGCATAAAACATTTGAATATTAGAATATAATATGTAGAGAATATCGCCCTGGTTATCATAATAATGCAGTTAGGTTTTTAGTGATTGTATCCGTTCGATGACACGAAGTGATGGCGTTTCTTTAGCCTGAATGCTATGTAACTGCTTTCATATCCGTATTTATGTGTACTGCGACCGCTGGTTCATGTTTCAATTGTCCCAGTCTATCGAGGTGTTCTGAGTTGAATCAAAGCGTTTTTATTACCATTTATTTATTTGTTTATTATTGTATTTATTCAAATAACATTTAGGTGCAATGAACTTTCAGTCAATGGATCTTTTTGCTTGGATCGAAAATAACTGGACGATTGATCGGTTTTCTGTTCGTGGCAATTATGCTTCTCAATGTAGAGCTGTCGTGCTTAGTAGCTGAAAGAGGATGTGAATGACAAAACATAGAAAAAGATGTTGGCATTCGTTAAGAACCCTGAGGATGCAGTTCTTCTGATATTTTCCTGGTTGGAAATATTTCTTCGGGTTGCAGATACGATAACACTATTGGAATTTAATCTCTCCGTGTCAAGAAACGAAAATAAGCCTTTATCCAATTCACTCAGGTTTTTTCAGTAACGATATTTATTAATATCCGCTAAACTGCCTCAGCTTCCTACCTATACTCCACTTTATGACGAGACTCTCTTTCCCCTCGACATTTCAACAGCCAGATTGATTTTGGAAAAGGAGTGTACTTGCACAATTCCCTGTCTTTGAATATATGCATATGTTCTGTAAACGTGGGTTTTAATTGCTTTCTCTGTCAGTCCAATATATGTTAGTTGTGTATGTCTTCCGCTTGTATTTTGGCTTTGAGCTCTAATTCATTTAACAGTACATGTTTTGTTTTTTTTATTAAGGATGGTGACATCTAACTGTATATGTTATATCTACTATTTCATTTGTTAAGATTTTGCCATGAATTTTTCTGTACATTTTGACGTTTTGTTATTTAAAACTGGTGATGTTTTTATTATTTAATGTAAATTTGAAACATATGCCTATTATATGTTTTACAATATCTGCATGATAAGGAAATGCTTTCTTGCTATTTATCGATATATTTTATATGATTTCCTGAATCATTTCACCTTCTGGTTCTTTAGTTTCTTGGAACTTTCAAGAGAATATTTAATCTATTTAATCCTGTAGATGTGTTAATCTAAAGAATAACTTTGTTCTGTTTCGAAATAAATATTTGCCCGACGATAAGCTACAAGTAAAACTACTTATATTTGATGATGAACAGAAGAGGGATTAAACTGACAGAAAATCCATTTAAAATCCGATACTTACAGTATAGACATGTATTTAGAAAAAGGGACTACAGCAGTTCTAATTCACTGTCAAATTACGTGGCATTTTGGAGGACAGAGGGATAGGAAATCGATCTACGAAAAGAGAATTACAGCTTTGGGAGCTCTGACACGTAACAGGACTTGATCTAAGTTATTTAATTCTACATATATACTGAAAATCCTTACCCAGCTGTCCCGGGTGAATCCCGTCTGTATGTGGTATACTATCAATATTGATCAACAGAATTCTCAGCAGGTATCCTACTCTTTCCTTTACAACTCCTACACTTCCAACGTCTTTTCCGTCCATCACTGCAAATGTATGTTTTCTATAACAACACAAGTCTCCAACAGCGAAAATAACTGCCATTCGACAAGAAGTCAGCTTCATTGTCCCTCAGGTACTTAGAATTTCATGCTAGATTAGACTTTCGGAACAAACACCGTTCCACACTTCCAAGCGCAGTTCTGTGTATCAATATCATCCACCACCTGGACGCTCAAAAGGAAATAAAACACAACCTGTGTTCAAATAGTTCCCAAATATCTGTGCTGGAGGGGAACCATTCACAGTGAATCCAGCCGGGATACGATCTACCTTGTCAACGAGAAGGCTAAAGTAAAGGACAAAGTATACACCACGGCACGACTGCATCGAGTCCTCTGAATGAAAATGTTCGGTTATCCTGCTTATATGGCTTATAAGTAACTAAGACCAAACCAGTCACAATCACTCGGCCTGATTGGAATGTTTTTTTGCATCAGGGTTACACATTTGCAGCTAGGAGTATTGGAGTTAGATAAATAGATAAATTGATACATACATGCATATATACTTATATATATATATATAT
>NC_068986.1:15501825-15509719 GCF_001194135.2 Octopus bimaculoides | reverse complement strand
ATATATATATATATATATATACACATGATTCAGTGTAAAAATAGCGAGAGCGGCACTCAAAACGTTTATTCGCAATTATGTCAGAGTAGATAGATGGACGTCTCCTACATGTCTTCAAAGTATTAAGTCAACTTTATACATATGTGTGTTTGTTAGTGTGTGTGTGTGTATATATGCATTAATATGCATATGTATATTTGTCTGTATATATATAAATATATGTATGTGCGTGTGTATAAATATATATGTATGTAATGTATGTATGTACGTGTATATGAAATTATGAATATTTGTATGTATAATTTTAGACCCAATTAAATATCTATAGCCATAGACCCTATAGTAAATCCAAAACAGATTCGACTTGATGGCCTAGTTTATATCCCTATATACGTGTCATTAACTGATGGAGAAAAGTAAAGTGTATTACATTTTCCTATGTCTTCAAACGGATGATATCTTGAGTCATAACCTGATTTACACTAACGTTTGACCCCTTGTATTTTCGCTCGATAGAAATAGCTTTCAGTGTAGCCTTCAGAATACGCTACTGTGATTTAGAAGAAACGTAAGAAGCAATAGTATTCCCGGTTAGCAGATAATATGCTTGTTCGCTGAAATTGTAAACAAAGCCAATGATTTGTCTAGGTTCAAATGACTGGGTACCTCTATCTGACGGGTTAAAATATGTCGAAACACTGGTGTCCATAAAGCAATTTCACCAAAGAACTGAGTGTGTTATGGGATATACTGTCGTCATGAATAGTAGACATTGTTCTGTGACCCACACAAAAGTGACTACCGTAACTGCATCAAGAACGAACGTGCAAATTACCGTTTCAGATCTCGTTGTTCACGATGCAAATAACAATTTATTATTCAATTTTAGATGCTTGAATGAAAACCGGAAGAGTCATGTTCAATCGATCCGAGTTTTGCTTGTTTATCACTAACGAAAGTTTATACAACAGTAATGCCAATATCTTAAGTAGATATCAATGACAAAACGTACCGAATACCTTGCTTTCATACACGCACGCACACAGTAACTCATGTTTAAAATTGTGAAAATTTCAAAACTTGGGTCTTCCCAAAGTAACATAAAATTTAACGAAAGCTGTTTTATTTAAAGGTGGAAATAAAGCTGTGATATATTATTGCACAATGAGGAAATAAACTTTCGATATATAAATACGTGACAGTAAAATAATGTTCCTTCTCGAATCATGCACATAAACATGGAATTTAGAGATGGGGAAAACAAATTTAAATTTTAACTTGAATAAATTCATTTTTGTTCGTTCAATTAACTTGTTTTTAAAGATTTTTTTATCGCTATTTTTCTTCTCAGTTTATTACCATTAGCATACAAAAGTTTTGCGTCGCCTCCATATTGAATTCCAGAATTAAATGAAAGGTGACGAGGTGTTAACATGTCACAAGCTAGTTCTTATTTTATATATTTTATAGAAATTCTAACGATTCCTTGACAATATGTAATTCTATCGATTGGTTCGTTTAAATGTTTGATATAGAGAAAATGTGTTCAAATTATTTGATCACACATTTATCTAGCTAAAACTCAAAGGTGTACTACCAAGTTTAATATGCAACGATGACACTTGCTTGGCGTGAAGCTGATACAATAACGAAAAATATGTGTATATATACTTATGTAAATCCGTATAATAACCTGAAAGTAAAGAAGAATTCACAGAAGAACCGTATTAAATATCTTTCGTTTCTTTTATGTCTTCCAGTGTTGCACAGTGCATTTATCAACTCTGGATGTGTGTGTGCGTGTGTGCAAATATATATGGTTACACATTATACATATGTAAATGTATATGTATATATAATATACAGCGGTTTACATAGCAATTTAAAAACATACTCCCCGGTTAGTGAATATGTTTGACATATTTCAGCTTATAAAGAGATTTTACCACGGTTTACCACATGGGGAGAGAAAAAAGTTCTCGATTATGGCATAATTGTAAACAGAATATTGTCAGCTTAGTGATACCTCCTATTAGGCTGCTAGATTTTTTTCTGACTCGTTATGCTTTCTTCAGTAAGGGATAGCAAAGAGAGATAATTTTGTGTTGGTTAAAATGTTGCAGCTTTATAACAGAGCAGTCAAAACGATCCCTTGTTCAAAACAAACACGTTCGTAGTAGTAGCATGAAGCAGTAATAAGACATAAACAGAATTGAAGTAAGTTCAATATGTCTGACATATTTCAACTCCTAAAGGCGATATCGTTGCAGTTTACAGTGGAGAAAATCTCACGCTTGTAGTAAGTTGTCAGTTCACCTTTATCAGCTCAGTGACCTCGTCTCTTGGATATCCAAGCTGCATTTCTGGCTCATTATGCCTTTTTCAGTACGGGATAACAAAGTAAGATAAGCCTGACCTGATTAGAAATCCTTAGATTAATGTTTCATTTCCTTTTTTATGTTTCATAGTCTGCGACATCGGTAGCGTCAGCTTCGTCAACTACCGTGGAAACTTGTAGAATATGGGAATTAAATTTACAGCAATCCCAAAATTTACTGAATTTGTCGAGCATTTTTGATTTTCCGATCGCATGCAAATGGTGGATTTTTCTCAATGACTCTTTAATTGACCGTCACTGATGACAAATGGGCGTCCACAACATCATGTTCTTCAAGGTTGGGGTCTCCAATGCGAAATCATTGAAACTATTTTCGAGCTGACCACTCACTGGTCATTTTTTCATCAAACGTTTCGTTGAAATCGCTAGCGGTTTCAGTAGCTTTACGTCCTCTTTTGAAGGAGAATAGCAAAATTCCTCCAATATCGTGCTTTGACATTTCCATTTCAAATTATTGTGACAACAGTGAAAAAATACCTACGTTAATTTACTGATTCACTTGAGCATGTCTGACTGTATTATCAGATAATTAAAAAACAAGATTTAAAAGAATTCAAAACTCTGCCAAAATCCGATAGAAATATTTCACGGTTCAAAACTTTGCTTACTATTTACTCAAGGCCGGGTACAGATTCTTAAAATCTATGTGCAATAAATCAGTTATGCTTCAGCAGGAAATATTTTATGTATTTTTCATACAATTCCTAATGATGTCTAATAAGAAAATATAGTAGTAAATGTTAAACATTTAATGGATATAGAGGTTCACTCGAGTAAAATATGAATCAAAGGGATCCATGAATAAAAATAGTTGAGAATCACAGTATTTAAGGAATAGGGTTCTGAATGTTGGAAGATGGTATCATTAATACAGATTAAAAACCAATTTTAGATCTAGGGGTGCACGTCCTGAAATCCATAAGCTTTAATTATACATCTTTAATAAGCCACAATAAATTCTTTTGTAAACTGAGCTGCTGAGATGTTTTGCAAACAACTTGCATATGCAAGTGCTAGCAGTCGAAAACTCCGCCTACCGGAAGCTAGCAGTGTATGGTGTCATCAAGAGAGAATGCGCACATTGCCCGGGTCTACCCCTCGACGGCATGAATGCGCACTGGCCCCCATCACTGATATGAGGCCGCGCTTGCCAGATCAACTGTGTATTAAATATAGCTCAATATTCTTCTAGCCATTCCTCATCGTCTCGTTTTAACCAAATCTAGAGGCTAGCCTTTTCTACTGTAGCTTGGATATCGGTCATAGTGGTATTTACTTTATGATAAGTTAGGCCTAACGATAACAACAGTCGTCTCACATTGTGTCCAACAAACTCTCTACATCCGACTTCGATTGGAAAATGCACCGCTTTCCAGCCTATCTTCACATTCCTTGAGGAGGAGGTTTACATAACGGTCAGTATGTAATAGGCCACAATAAATTCTTTTCTAAACTGAGCTGCTGAGATATCCCTATTAAATATTTCCCTCGTGTTAGTAAAAATACTGTAGATCGATATCCGTACTAGAGAGCTATTCTCTTATATTGTGGTTGTCTCGCATATTTTGTTAGTCCATAAAAATGGCTGTTTCGTATCAAAATTGCTTAAATGACTTAACTCTCATTCCGTTTAATTACCTTGAAACTTATCCATTGTCATTCCATTGAACTCATTTTTTATCTTTATTGCTTTTAAATCTTTGTAGAGATACTCATTAACTCTTCTAAATGTATTTTACTCCGATGTGTTTTGCCTTTCCTATACACGCTCCTCATTCTTGAGTTTATTTTTGGAAGAATCGTCCTGTTGGGTCTCAATAATGTTTGGTCTTTGCTTGTAATTTTTGATTTCATGCGACTTGCTGGAATCTGTGAGTTCGAGATGCTTTATATATATTCCTGTATGTGTCTATTTCTGTTCATTTGAGGTTTAAACTTCACCATGTTTCTTGCAGGTGATAAATATTCATATTCCTTCGTATGGTAAAATTCCCGCAGCCGATGTTTTCTAAATTTCTTCGAGTTTTTAATGTGATCTGTTGTGGCGAGTTTCAGAATTTCAGTAAATTTAATTCCCATATTCTAAAACTTTTATTTCTTTGTTTTGTATAGGATAACGATTTGCTAAATTTATTACATTCGAATTATTGGTCGAATATTTTCTTTAAATTTTTCATCATTATTTCTTTCCTTCTTTCTTTTTCTTCGCCTTTGTTCAGGACGCCTACTCACTCATAAATACTTTTCTGGGGTTTTTTTTAACCATTAGTAACTTTTTTTTTTACATTTTTAACGTGTTTCCTAGCAACTAACAATAGATTAACTCTGAGGTATTTAAAAATGATTACATCCCAAAGGTACACTGAATGAAAAGAAGGGGAACTATGAGTTATTAATTCAGAAGATAAGCTCGAACATTGTGGAATACCGAACCAATAGGCTGCAACTAAAAAACAAACACGAGAAATCCATGAAATACTAAATTACTTTTCACTACAGGATCTCACGCGATATGTAAATGTTTTTGATATCATTCTCACCATATGTAAACCATAGCTGTAAATTGATCATGAAGATTTTAATTACTAAAGCCAAACACTTTGTTGATGCTAGTATCATGTTGTGCAGAATACCTTCGAAAATCTGTCAGAATAATGAAAATTTCTTGTGTTGCGCTTTTTTTAACCTTTTTTTTTTTTTCAAATATAGAGTTTGTAAATTTAAGTAGTGTTCGTTTCCCAAATAATCACGCGAAGCACTGGTTAAGAGAAAAATTCAACACACGTGTGCTTTCTGAAAGATAGATTGATATTGGCTTTTAATTTTAACTGACCAGTAGAATTTTCCACCAAATAAAAGTGTTAAATGATCGTTAATTCATTTTAAACACAGACTGCACATCTGGTTCCCTGTATAAGAGCTATTAACACTACAATTTGAAATCTAGCGCAATTTGTCAACCACCATTTATTCCACGAATACTCAGTCCGATAATTTTCATCCGCAGTTTTAATTGACACCAAAACCTTAACATTGTTGGAGTAAATTGATTCCTAACACTGACGAATCTTCAGGAATATCGAAAAGAATTTTTTTTTTTTTCCTTCGTTGCACAAACTTCATTTTGTTTAATTTTCGTACGTTTTCTTTATTCCATTCTCTTCGTGTGGCTGCAATCGTTTTGAGAGTCTTCGCATGGTTGGACAATTAACTAAAACGAATGGATTATCAGTTGAATCACAGAGCCAAATCTACAAAAGATGTTCCATTTCATTTACTAGAGTTCTTCGGTTTCCGGATGTTTAGAAATTTGATGATAAATCAAAATTTTAACACTGTTCCTTATAAATCTTCTTGTCTTAGATATTATATTATGCAATTTTGATTGGCGAATAGCGTCATTTTAAATAATTCTAGTTTTGGAACCAAAGCTAATTGTTCCTAAAGTTTCTTCTAATCACGTAACTGTCCTCGTTCTCTTCACACATAATAAATTCAGAACTTAGAATGAAAGAAAACTACTCATTAATGGATTATTGCGAAATGGAAAGCGAAATTGATGCAATTTGAAGATGTAACATGTGGAGTATGATGGTATGTGCTCTATCCCAACCTAGCTGTTGGATATTCACCTCTAGGTGAACCACTAAGGTAGTCAGAAGACAGAAAGGCTATTCACCATAATGCGATGTTTTATTGATACCGAATCGACAAAAATGCCAGTCAAATAGAGGAAACGGTGAAATCATAAATAACACCTTACAAAATCAATTTAACAGAGCCATTTATTTGGCAGCAGCTGAAGAAGAAAAAAACAAACCTACGGGAAATTTTATCGCTTTGCTTTTCATTAGGTATTCGTAATGGATACCGAAGTAACGCGAGTTCTGATATACAGTATTTGATATGTAATGGAAAGCATTCAGACATATATAACCAGAAAAAATCAATATTCTAATACTATATGTATATATGTATATAAATGTATATGTATGTATGTATGTCCATGTGTATGTGTGTGTACATTATATATATATATATATATATATATATATTTTCGTGTATATAATGTATACATACATATATATGCATATACAAAAACATCTATCCATCCATACATACATATATACATACATACATAAACACATACATACATATACAACTATATGCATGAGAATACATACATTACGGATACAAATCTGCACATGCATACATGCATACACACATACACACATGCATACATACATACATACATACATACATACATACATACATACATACATACATACATACATATATTTACAAACAAAGATACTCTGTTCTTGAAATTTTAATGAAGATGTCTTGGATCTAGATTAGAAACCGATTCTTTCTCTATTGTCAAGATGTTTTGAAATAAAACTAAATAATGACATACATACATACATGCAGCTATAGATATGCAAGTGTATACAATATCAGCATCATTTTCAATTCGTTCTATGCTCTGGAGCTCATTGATCAGCAAATTTATCCATGTGATATTGGCTTCTCTCGTAACAGTAATGAATGTTCAGCGCAATGTATTTTTCGGGCATCCTGTCACTCTTTGTCACTTTGGCGCGAACCATTTGAAGGTGATTGTGAATGTCAGTTTTCTACCTCGCAGACGTATGCGATTCACTACGTTTAATCTTCGTTCCCTGAAGAATTTGCTAAATGGCCATGTATATAAATATATATATAATAGGTAGTAGTTCTGTCTAGTCACGCATCGCGATATACCCATATGAGCTTATATATACTAAGCAGTTCGTTTGGTCGATGGTGCCACCAAATTATGACATCATTTGTTTACGTTTCAGGATGAAATATATTTGTCGTGCCATTTTTGTATCAGTGGGACGTCTTAGAATCCATCTATATCAAATATATATTATTAAATCTTTTAACACTTCTACTGTTAATATGATAACTTTTCTCTTCTTTTACTTGTCTCGGTTTTTGGAATGCACTACTGCTTGGACAACGCATCGAAAGGATACATTCTAACATATCAAGCGCAACATTTGTGCTGTTGTTGCTCTTTCTGATCTCTCAATTAGATTGATGCATATTCCGCAGTTGGGTCTACCGCAGTTTTTTTTACTGACGGCTTCAGTGTTTTTGTTGAGAGTATTTGAGCTTGTGTTATGAGATTTTTCATAGATTTGGGCTGTCTCTTGCTTTTTATAATGGTGTGTGTTTGGAGGATTAAGTTCATTTTGTGGTCCGTTTTTAGTAGGGGAATGTTTTGAAGTATGGTGTCGAAGGCTTCGTTGTTAAGAGGGTTGTATGTCGAAATGTAAGGTAGGGTTTTTAGTTGTAAGACATTCTTTAATTTGGGATGTCTGAGTTCGTGGATGCTCAGCTGGAAGGCTCGTTGAAAGCATGTGTCAATTAGTGTAGATGGGTAGTTCCTGGTGCTGAGAATATCCTTTAGCTCATGTAGTCGAGTGTCTCTGTTGGTTGTATATA
>NC_068986.1:15499811-15501596 GCF_001194135.2 Octopus bimaculoides | reverse complement strand
TATATATATATATATATATATCACCTTCACCCAAACACACACAGACACATTCTTACGTATATCGACATACATACCTATATAGTAATATACGATAAAAGTTAAAACAAGACCTTAATTATGACACTCAGGAAAAAGGCATCAGTATAATTTATGAGATAGAGAATGATTGTGAAAGAAACACGAAGTTAGAAGAGATGAAAAACTAATAAACGCAAACGCAGAAACAAAATTAAAAATTTAAAGAAATAATCTTTTTTAATTAAAACACTAAACACTTCAAGAATAAACGTTGAAAAAAAAATGGATAAAATGATTGCCGTCAATTTCTTAAGGGAAATATAGAATTCCCAACCTTTCGGACAACGTCTTTCCTCGGGGAAAACTCTCCAGGAGACAAATTATTGAGAGACCGTAGAGTTTAATATTTACTAGGTTAGAAAATTTGCCTGCAAAGTCTTATTCTAAATTAGAGTACTTAAAAACTCTGCAGTCTTTCATTACTTTCTCTGTTGACAAGTTTTCCTTGAAGACGTCAGTCCAAATGTTGGGTTTCATTCCCACCAAGGCGCAACTTATTTTATTGATTATGCCTGGGCATGTGAGTGGTGCTGTATATATGTGTGTGTGAGTGTGCGTGTGTGTGAAAGAGAGTGTGTTTGTTAGGTACATACATGCATATATATGCATGTGTGTTAAATAATGAGGGTAGAAATTGATATTAATTAATATTATTTAAAACCAGTGGCTGGCATACTTAAAATATGTTCGAACATTATGGATTATATTACATAGATAAATAAGAGGAACAGCCACCAATTTGGATACCTAATATGCTAGAAGACGCCAAATCGCCTTACCAGGAAGAATATGTTCTCGAAAACTTTTAGCAAACACCAGAATGTATGTGAGCAAGACAAACGAAAAGAGACAAAATAGAGAAATTAACTCCATACTTTAAGATTTCGCTATCAACGATATCTAACGTGATCATCAGTAGCCCTTCATTTGTCTTGCTCGCATACATTCTGGCGTCTACTAAAATTTTTGAGAACATATTCTTCGTGGTAAGGCGATTTGGCGTCTTCTTCTAGCATATTAGGAACCTATATTAGTGCGTATTTCTTATATATGTATATATATATATGTATATATATATATGTATATATATATATGTATATATATATATATTGTCAATGTATCATATATCGTTACAAGTGCATACTCTAAAGCATAGAGAAACAAAGTATTTGTTTGGAGTTAAGTATTTCTTCGGCCATAGTGTGACAAATGGTCACGCAGCCTTAAATCGCTTTTAGAGTCTGACGAGTCGTCCATGGGGCTGTGCTCTTTACGGATACAAAACCTTAATCAAGCTATGACTAGAAATATGCTTAAATGCATGTATTATGTATGTTTGCATGCATGTATCTATGTACGTATGTGTGTATTTCTATCATATATCAGCATACACATACTAGTACAAACAGATCCTCATCCATGAGACAGAACAAGTTATCTTTTCTCGTTTTGTTCTTTTTGTTTCATAATTGAATGGCATGTTACAGTTTTTTTTTCTTCAGTTGTTTATCATATGTAATTCTCAGTTGACAAGAAATGATTTCATACTTCTCTCCATATGCATACATAGACATGCATATATACGAACATAAATGCATACAACGATATATATATATATATATGTGTGTGTGTATGTGTGTGCGTATGTGTGTGTATGTGTGTGTGTATATATATATGTACATATATGTATTTATATATATATATATA
>NC_068986.1:15496198-15498122 GCF_001194135.2 Octopus bimaculoides | reverse complement strand
TATATATATATATATATATATGTATATATATATATATGTATATATATATATATATGTATGTATATATATGTACATATATATACACACATTTTCATATTGCATTCTAGCATCACTATTTATATTATACTATTTTCTCTATATTATATGTATCTTGTATTTTCTGTGACTACATTACCTCGTGATCACTATATTATTCGATTATTCCACATAAACTAACTCGTATGTAAATCAAAATTATTTTGTATTATATCGTAAACAAAGCAATCGGCTTTATTTTTCTACGGAAATCGATTGTAAAACAGCATTTCTGCTATAATTGCCACAGCAAATGGCTTTAACAAAATATATACCAGTGATTTGTTTCTAAGAGCACGCACAATGTATATATTTTTCATTAGTTTTATACATTTCTTCATCAGATGTTTGCTAAGAATTGTACCACGTGGTTGTTTATTGATGATTGTAAATCAGAAATGAGGTTTCGATAATTTAATTAGTATTTTCCATACAGATATTCCGTGCGCAGGACGAACAAGAGAAAAATCTGCCAAATAAAAAGCAATTTGCAATTTTCTATTTATTAACACCTTGCGCTTCGAAAAATGGTCTTCCGTGATTTGTGGCGTGAGATGATGCGTTACGTGCGCGTGCGTATACCTGTCAATATATGGTAAGATGTGAATGCGAAATTATATATATATATGATTATATATATATATATATATATATATATATATATATATATAAATATATATATTACATATGTACATTGCTTATGCATACATGTATGTATGTATGTATATCATTGTAAGGGTGGCTGTTAGATAAGAAGTTTGATTCCCAACAATGTGGTTTCAAGTTCAGTCCTCCTGCGCAGCACCTTAGGCATGTGTCTTTTTCCATACACTTTAGGTTAATAAAAGACTTCTGAGTGGATTTGGTAGATGGAAGCTGAAATAAGAGAATAGCATAGAAATATCTGCGTTTGTTTATGAGTGTGTGTACATGTTTGTGTATGTGTTTATGCTTGTACTTATTCTGTGTGTGTACGTCCCCGTAATAGCGGTTCGGAAAAAGGGAATGATTAAATATCAGGTTTAAAAAGATATGTTCCGGTGTGAATGGTCGCAGTCTAATGGCTAAAGAAAAATAAAAGATAAAAAATAAAAGATATACAGACGGTTGGCCTGAAGGATCCTTAGAACTTTCCGAACCAGAGAACAAGAAAATATAGTGCTCCTCAGCCTACTGCCCCCAAATATGGTTACCAGAGTGTAAAATTAACGATGGACCTCGAAATAATCTACAGAATCTACACATAGAAAGTTGTCTCAATGCGACATGGTAGGAACAGGGAGTGACTCTATTGCATTGAACATATGCAATGATCTACACGTGGGAAATCCTAGAGGAACTTTTACCAAAGTTTGGCGTTGAGATTTATACAACAAGCAGAAAGGGGACACAATTTGAACAGTTCCAAAAATGCCAACATTACCATGTGGGCTTAAAGGACCCGCGGCTGATTCTTCATAAAGCGACCTACGTGGTTCGGATGTTGGTGTTTTCATAAATCTAGTTCTCCTCCTACCAACAACTCCGAAAGAACCTAACCTGCGGTAAGAAACACAAGTAATAACAACAATATCGAATTCGCTCATTCGCAAAATGCTACATATCAGAGGAGGTTTAAATCAGTGAAAGTGTAGCAAATTGTAGCTGTAGCTCTCAAGCTGAGAGTAGGTGAGACTACATATATGTGCGTTTGTGTGTGTGTTAATATTAATCTGAATATTAATCTGAATATATATCTGTAGATTAGATTTTTTTAAAAGTGTATCCTTCCATACTAATAGGAAAAATATATGCGCAAATTTACATACATACATATATATATATATATACATATATATATATATATACA
>NC_068986.1:15492227-15495614 GCF_001194135.2 Octopus bimaculoides | reverse complement strand
CACACACAAACACACACACAAACACACACACAAACACACACACAAACACACACATATACATACATATTTATATACATGCATATATATATATATATATATATAATTAAGCTTCAGTTGAATTAAGTGCTTAAGTTGAAGCACCAAGTCAGCCCGGTATTAACCGAACACCTCCAAAATATGTGTGTCTCATTATTCAGTTATATTTCAAGGTTTCTTTCCAATAAGGAGAGTGTCGGTTTCTAACATAGATCCAAAGCTCCCTTATTAGAATTTCAAAATCAACAATCAACAACAGCGTATTTTTCTATGAATGCACGTATGTCTGTATGTATGTATGTAAGTATGTATGATGGATCTAGTTATCTCTCTACGTATATGTCGACAGATGAAGTGTTCCATAGATAATCTATAACTATATACCCATATATAGGTCCTCGTAAGAAACGTACTTATGACTCTAAACCTCATTATGTAAAAGACAAGGAAGGAAACCCATAAAAACTTCTTGCGATTTCATAGTTTGTTGGCTTTTAGGAATTGTGTGTATCTGTGTCATAGTGGTTCAAATAAATTATAGGTATTAACAAAGATATTCTAAAGGAAAGTTTTTATATATGGAATGAGAACATTTTCGACAATGCTGTGTATGTCACGCATACACATATATACGAAATTGCACGCAAAGACTAAGTGAATGCTATTTACTCTTATTTTGGAACTTAGAAGGATATATTAATATATATAATTCTTCGAAACGCCGGAGTTTTAATGGTGGCAGCTGATGAAGGGGATATTTCTATGTGGCCTGCTTGTTTGTTGCACCTTGTTTACCATTTTTGTCCTTGTTCTTTTGCCACGTCATGTACCCAGTTATGTATCTATATGTACATGTGGATGAACGTATATACATACATGTACATATATATGCATATACTCATATATTGTTTATATATATATATATATATATGTGTGTGCGTGTGTGTGTGTGTGCGCGCCTGTGCGCGTGTATGCAACTAAGTACGCATAACGAAGTTGAGATAATCACTTTTTGCGCATAACTAGAAAGTCGTTTTATTAGCATTCTTCACACCTTCAATATCGGGCGTAAAATCTCATGTACGCACCAATACACAGCAACGAATTTATGTTTGTTTTATTATATCTTGATGTTAGTGATATTATAATTCTTTTCTAAATCTGTTTATGGAATAATGCTGCCTCTTTTTATCTCTCTCTTTTAATTTCTACTTCTATATCTTATTTCCTATACATAAACACACACACACACGCATATACCTACACATACATATATAAATAGTTTAATATTTCTGAGAGATTTTACTACCGTCTGGTCTTGTGTATTGCAATTGAACCCTGTTATTTTTATTTGCCCACCTGTATATTGTATTCGTCAGCGACCCGTATATTGCTCCCATACGCCCATGGTGGCTTACATAATCTTAAGCTCACCTACAGATATATAAACATGCTCTCAGACCCCCACCCTACCCTCCATTCCGCCTCACAAACACATCATATACCGGGCCACTTTTTTCCTCCCTTCAATCGGCCTATTCCGGTCATTTCATCATGCGAAACCTTAAATCTCTCTCTCTCTCTCTCTCTCTCACACACACACACACACACACACACACTCTCTCTCTCTCTCTCTCTCTCTCACACACACACACACACACACACACACTCTCTCTCTCTCTCTCTCACACACACACACACTCTCTCTCTCTCTCTCTCTCACACACACACACACACACACTCTCTCTCTCTCTCGCTCTCTCCATTTTGGGGTCTCACCACTTTCCTCTCAAAGAGCATAGGCTCGAAACGTCAAACACTTGTCCATTACTCCTGAGCGTCAAGCTGATACTGATACATCCGATTGTTGTTGTCTCACCGTCTTTGTCTTTTGTTTTCTGTACGTTTGGGCCATATACATATAAATGGGTGTGTGTGTGCGTGCGTGTGTGTCTGCGTGTGTGTATGTATGCGAGTATGTATATATGTATGGATAATCCAAATAATAAGACGAAGAAATTCTTTAACACTTGTTTAATGGTTCGTTGCAATTATTTACTTGAAACGACAGTTTACACAATATTTCGTTGTGAAAATTTATATAATCTTTGCGGTTTTAGACATTACAGAGGCACATCATCAGACTTACATTAAAGGTGTACTGTTTACCCTGTGCGTCTTACAGACATTGTTTTTTTAAAGCTTATATCGGGAGGAAACACAATATGAATAAAAGTGTGGTTATGGGATGAGAAAGAAGGCTAGAGATTATGTGTTGGTGGAGGTGGGGAGAAATACAGAAGCATACGAAGAAGAAGATCTCTATCATCCTTACTAATTCCATAACCACACATTTGTTCTGTGTTTCCTCCCGATATAAGCTCTTAACCACTAGAGCGCGGGCTACTAACCCCAATATTCCGAGTTCGATTCCAAGCAGTGACCTGAACAATAATGATGATAATAATAATAATTATAATAATAATAATAATAATAATAATAACAGCATCGAAGAATACCTTAGGAATTAGAACCCAGGTTCTAAATTTCCCCAAGCCACCTGAAGAAGGCCGGGTGGTATATCAGCTGAAACGCTGTGTTAACAATAAACAAGATGAGGACAAATATCCGTCGAATGTAAATAATGTAAAGAATGTATATATATTCATCACTTTTCTTTGAGCAGTCTTTTTGTGTTATCTTAGTTTTAAAAAAAAACTGAAAATAAAATATAAAAAGAAAATTTAATTCTGCATTCATGAATAAATGCTGTTCGTACCAATTTAGACATATTCTGTTATTGGCACAGTTTAGGAAGAAGGACAGCTTTACACCACGTAAAAGTTTTTTTCATTTTCGACTTCGAACATTTTTCCTTTCTACGAATTTTTATTCTACTGACTCTATCACATACTAGCTCTATCGCATACATTTAATCTTGGTTTTTCATTTCCATCTAATTTTAAAATCCTTCAATTATGAGATAATGTGCATTTTTTAATATGCGTTATAAAATGCTGATATTACAAACGTGTCCATTGTTTTTTCCCCATAATTTCAAATTAATTTTTGTCATCGATATTTTAAAAGTTAAATAAAACTTCACACGTACGCATAGCCAAATTGATGACTGTTTTCAAATCACATACGCATCTTGGCGTATGCGAAATCTTGTTTAACTAAACTTCGATCCCAAACATTAATTTTCTCTATTTAGAATAAAACAAATGACCTTCGAAATGTCCATATTTAAAACGTAGATTTAAAACGATGCAAACAAATCTAAATTTTAAGGATTTTCGGAGGGATTTAATCACTTTTTGTTTCTTTCTTTCTTTATTTATTTTTTTG
>NC_068986.1:15491672-15492217 GCF_001194135.2 Octopus bimaculoides | reverse complement strand
GTGAATCAGGTTGGAGTTGAATAAAAAATGAAAAGAATTTTGAAAAAGACCAAAAAAACAAAATTACGGTGGGAATAAATGATGTGCATCTATCTGAACTGTGACACTTTAAAGATTTCACTCTTTAGATTGTAGCCATACCGGGAAACTGCCTTGACGGTGTTTGAACCTCACCATATTTTCTCAATGTTATTTATCGAAGTTGCAGGACACAAATAAACGCGGATACGAATGTAAACACAGAGTATATTACGTTCATGTGTTGCAGGTCTCAAGCGTCAGCACTGATTACCCTGTGACCCTTACGTTAAGCAAGTTGGACCCATGTTCTAAACGATATGCGTTTCGTTATATCTATTAATGAAACTCGAGTCGAGGGCTAAACTCTTTGCTTTAGTTTCATCCGTTTCAATAAAGCAACTATCTATCTATCTATCTATCTATCTATCTATCTATCTATCTATCTATCTATCTATCTATTTATCTATCTGTCTGTCTGTCTATATATATATACACACATATATAAATTGTCAATCCAAAAAATA
>NC_068986.1:15483515-15488348 GCF_001194135.2 Octopus bimaculoides | reverse complement strand
TATATATATATAAATATATATATATTGTAATTCTTTACATGTGTGTTTGTGTGTGTTTGCGTGTGTGTGTGTGTGTACATTCCACATTAAACTGAAACGTAAACGCGTAATATTCATTTCAAACGTTGTCACAATGTCAGCAATTTCGGAGCGAGTCGACAACATCGATCACAGTGCTGAGCTGGTATTTAACTTTATCAAACCTGAAAGTATTGAAAAGCAAAGCCGACCTCTTTCAAATTTCAACTAAGAACGCACAGCAAAAAAGAAATGCTACGTAGCGATTCTCCCAGCTCACCGTCTTATGGAAACATATAACATTAATTAACACATGTTTATATCAAATATCTAAAATATTTATTAGGCTAGCGTGAGTAGTTAATGTGAAAGTGAAACATTTCTACGCAGACATACAAATAATATTAGTCAATGAATAACATTTTTGAAGCTTTCACAATTACAACGAAGAAGACGCACGAGTTTCTCTCATATAATCAAATTAAGATAATCAAATATGTTAGCTAAAGTCATTGTATCTATTGAGATGCTATAAGAGGACACTCATGTAATTTATGTATGCATATGCATACGTAAGTTGTCAGATGCAGATGAGATACTAATGGAAACTTTTACATAAATGACGCTTATATCTTTTTTGTTTTGTCTTTTTATCAAGGAACAGGAATTGAATTTCGACACTAACTAACAAATGTAAATTGAATGATCGAAAATTATACAGTAAGTTAGATAAAAGAAAGATATTTTTTACTATTGTCATAATCATTACCCGATCGTTATTCATTACTTAAGGCAGTGGTTCGTAACATTTACACAGTGGTTCCTATCAATGGTTCCCAAATCTTTCATTAAAATGAGTTTTCCCACGGACCACTTTTAATATGCTTATGCATATATATATATATATATATATATATATATATATATATACAGAGAGAGAGAGAGAGAGAGAGAGAGAGAGAGAGAGAGTTTCACGTTCCCGATCATCGGACAGTTTTGTTAGAAAACTGTCCGATGAACGGGAACGTGAAACTCTGAGTAACAGCATTTTTTTTTATTTCTGCTGCTTTTAAGTAAAGCATATTACTCCACCTCTGGTATTTGAGTACTCTTTTTTCCACCTTGTTGCATATTTATGTGCTTAGTCCGGTTTTTAAAGGCCAACCCACGAATAAGATCAATTTCAAAGGGAATGAAAAATAAAAACATTTCACTAGTTACCCTTATACTAGAGATTCAACATCAATGTGCAAATAAAATAATTTGCCATCCACTTTTGTGTATAAAAACATACACTAATTTATATGAAACATATGTTTCTGATGACTTAATTACGCATGCTCGCCACCGGTAGAATATTTATCTGAATTTTTTATTCTTATAATATTCATAGTCTATATATATGTATATATATGAAATTTTGAATTTAGTTCAGGACCTCCAGGACTACCTATGCGGACGATCAGAGTTCCGCGTACCCTAGGTTGGGAATTATTGGCTTAAAGATTTATACAGTGAACAGACTGTAGAACTTACAAATGATGACAAATTTACAAAAGAACGGACTCGTACTGACGTAATGTATTAACATAAAATACACATACACACACGCATGCATACACACGCATAATCCTTTTCACTATGGGCACACGTCCTGGAATTTGTGGGAAGGGGGGGTTGTCGATTATATCGATCCCAGAGCGTAACTGGTACTTGATTTATCGACCCCGAAATGATGAAAGGCAAATTCGACATCGGCAGAATTTGAACTCAGAACGTAGCGGCAGACGAAATACCACTAAACATTTCGCCTGGCGTGCTAACGAATCTGACGGTTAGGCGCCTTACATACACGAACATAATGAACATTGCGTTTAACTACAGGACACAAAAGGTTGGCTTCCCGGTTTCTATGGCGTATACGTGATTAAGATACCATTTCCCTTGAATATCAGCACTTTTTGAAGGGAAGGGACAAGTCGCTTGACTGGCGCCTTATAATCGAACCGCGAGGGAAAGATGACCTCGGCGAAAATTGAACTCAGAACGAAAAGATTCGGTAGAGATACCCTTCTGCATTTTGTTTGGTGTGGTAAATATTCTAAACGTTCGCTGCTTTAATAATATACAAAGGGTAATATAAAAATGCGCTAACATTTACAAAAATAATTAATATTTTTTCATATTTATTTCATTATTGCCAACAGGGGACTAATCATTCTTTATATTAACTGGAATGTTAATTATAACATGAACACAAGAGAATGATATATATTGAACTGTTTCAATAGGATAGAATGCATCAAGTTGTTTATTCTGTCGATCTGAGTTCTAATCTTATCTGGGGCTTATTTGCAATTCATTCTTAGTTGGGGTGGGTCAATAAAGTATCTGCTTAGAACTGTGGAGGGCTGCAATCGGAAATCCACTACTTTCAAGAACAAACGTTGCAAAGCGTTTAGAGTGGAGTAGTAACCTATAACTGTATCTATCAACCTGTCAGTCTATCTATCTATCTATCCATCCATCTATCTATCTGTCTGTCTGTCTGTCTCTGTTGATCTCTCTCTCTCTCTCTCTCCCTTTCTTTCTCTCTCTATCTATGTAGCTGTTCCTGTTTTCAGTCATATGTTACCACGTTTGCAGTTGTGATCAACACCGTAAGTCTTGTGCAGATGCAGGGTATTACTATTTCGTACATTTTTACAGCGCACAACCGTTAGCTATATTTTTGTATAAATTGTGCACATATATAGCTTCGTTTTGTATTCGCCTGTATTATTTTTTAAAATTCCCAAGGCAACTGATATTATCAAAATTGCTTCTGTATCCAATTACGAATAATCTTGATACTCCATGCGGTGTGGTGTATCCTATTTCATGGTCACTATGACATATACGGAAACACCGCCTTATGTACTTTTATATGACTTCTTTCCTAACTCAATTTCGCAACTCTGCCATATTTTCCAGTGTATAGAATTTACAATTTTGTCAAGTTTGTTAATGTTAAGCCCGAGCTTCCATAGGCAATGATTTTTTTTTTCTTTACAATATCTGCATGATCTGCAGTTGACTAAGCGCAGTCTCATTTCTTAGGTGAATAGTTTCTGGCAAAAAAGGCCTTCATTCCTTTGCTACAATAATAACCCTTTTGGTCAGCTTTTTTTTATCTGTTTTATAGTTATATTTGTTTTCCTTTAAAATTAAAAATTTTAAATACTTTCCTACTTCCAGGGAGCAATTATCTAACATTTATTCATTGCAATTTATAAATTTCATGACGCAATGTGCGGTGAATTCAAAATGGTGCACGTATTATTTTTATTACGTATTTTTTCTTATTTAGTTATTCATTTTCTTTTTACTCTGAACAGAAAAAAAAAAGGAAACATTACAAAGTGGGCAGAACTTAAAAGTTTCCATGTATATTCTTCTGCCAGAAAATGTGCAAACATTGATAGTGATCATTTGCTGAAATACCTCACTATTTACTGAACAACTAAGTTCATCAGAGGTTTTACTCAATAAAAGAAGGGCCAGTTTTCGTGTTTACAGTAGGTGGTGATTGAACCGACAACAAAATGAGTAAACATTTAGCATTCAGCCAATCCACAGTTCTAAGCAGGTACTTTATTGACCCCCTCCCCCATGCTTGTGCTACGGAATTTGCAGATGTCGAAGAGGTGAAGACAAAAAAGACGGACACGTTTATAATTTTTTTCCTCGAATGGATCTGAATTTAGTTTCGTCAATGTACTGGTGACGTCTCGTTTTCCTGATGGTCAAGTTTCTCGTTCTGTCTGGTTGGATTCCCTGTGGGGAAGGTCATCAGCCGTTCCAGTTGCTTCATTCTCTTAAAGGATCATTTTGTTGTATTTGTTCGGTTTTGATCGGAGGCAAAATTTATTGGTCTAGAGTTTTCTAGGAGTCATATGTCATATGTCCTTTTCTCCGATTTGCATGGCATAAAAGCGAACGAGATCACAGCATTCCCACTGAACAGGGTGCCGGTCAGTTGCCGGCTCCAATCTCAGCCGTTTTCAGGGGAGGAGACAAATCGATTACATTGATGTCCGTACTTATGTGTTTCTCAAATCTAGCGATCCCGAATGGATTACAGTGAAATTTGACCTCGTCGGAAAATCTAGAAAAAACACCGCTAAGCATTTCGTCAGAATGGTTAACGGTTCTACCAGCTCACCGCCTCGTCTTTTCCTTCATATATCACTAATAATATATTGATAAGTTAGTACTATGCAGACTATATCGGTGCTGCATATTATTAGCTCAGCTAAACTTACAGATATTAATACAAAGAAATGTATGCTATCGCATATCGCTTACCAAAAAGTTACAACTATAGACGTATTCATATAGTGGTTAGTAAATAATTTAAGCATAATAGACTCCTTGCATACAGCGTATAGCGAGTCAGACGAATTATCCTTGGGCACATCATAATTTGTAAAATTATTTCAGTTAAGTTGATCAAGGTCCGAACTAAATTTATTCTTCTGCTAAGATATAATTAAAGATTTGATGCTGTTTTATCTCTGTAACATGTAATCATCAATATGTGTTAGATTGTAATTACCTTGCATTCCGGAATGTCATGAAACCGGTCATAAATAATTTATCGTTTCTACATATTGAGAATGCGTAGGTAGGCCTGTAAAAAACGTAGGCATGTAAATATAAACAGATGTGTGTGTGTGAGTGTGTGTGTTTGTGTGTCTATGTGCTTTTGTGTGTGTGTGTGTGTGTGTGTGTGTGTGTGTGTGTGTGTGTGTGTGTGTGTGTGTGTGTGTGTGT
>NC_068986.1:15479786-15480883 GCF_001194135.2 Octopus bimaculoides | reverse complement strand
GTGTGTGTGTGTGTGCGTTTGTATCTGTGTGATATAACAGCCTCTTATGCGAATTTACAACCCATTAATGAAGAGTCAACCGAAGTCAATATTTCAAATAGATTCTAAGATATTTCTGAAATAAAATATATATTGCTTCAAAGCTCTGTACAAAATAGCCATCCTTGAACAATGGAAGCTGGTTCGCTTGTATTTAATTTGATTACCATTCTGTTCCAAGTAATATAGAATAATTTGCATGACAGGCACAAAACTATTAAATTATGAACGTTTAAATGCTACAATATTACAATTTAGCGTCTTCGCAGAATACTCTGATATTCGAGCGAACGATTGAGCGTTACTAAAGATTAGATATCAACGTATGGAACAAAATCTAATAAGGAGTTTATGTAATATATACATATGTGTGCACGCGCGTGTGCTTATGTATGTATGTATATATATATATATATATATATTGCATTTTATTATATATGCGCAGGTCGTTCGGCAACAGTTGAAGTCTAACGAGTTATTTTCGGGTAAGTCTCTCGCATATATATATATATATATAGGAAGGTGTTTTTTAAAGCCGGGCAGAGAATAGCTGTTGGTTTTGTACCTATGAAGCGCCTAGCTGTATAGGTGACTACTCAGACTCAAATAGATGGAGTCGCATAACCTCTCTAAATCCGGAGGGAAGAAATCGTCATGCTCAGTTAATTTAGCAAACATAAATATTCGGGTACGAAATCTCCTTGTTTGACTAAGCAGCATAATGCTACTATATGGGTACCATCTGTGTTGACTATGATGTGTTCGGAAACTTTTAGTGTTTTCCTGTCCGCAAATGGAGATTTCAGTGTTTGAAACACGAATTTCCTCTGATGAGGGCATTGACTAAACATTTCTTTGCTCAGCAGACAAAAATGATTTGTTGCAGCAATTCAAAGGGCCAGTATTGTTACACGTTTTGTCACGCTACATTTCTCTGAGTCGACATTATGGTTACGCGTGTCTGGGAAGTGCTCAGCCGCTTGGAAATTCAATTCAGGAGCAGATTTTTCAGTTGATGAAATCAACAGTTACACTCGACGTCCTGAAGAAGAAGAAGA
>NC_068986.1:15472516-15479241 GCF_001194135.2 Octopus bimaculoides | reverse complement strand
AGAAGAGGGAGGAGGGGAGGAGGTAAGGAAGAAGAAGAAGAAGAAGAGGGAGGAGGAGGAGGAGAAGAGGGAGGAGAAAAGGGAGGAGAAGAAGAAGAAGAAGAAGAAGAAGAAGAAGAAGAAGAAGAAGAAGAAGAAGAAAATCGAAAAATGCCTTAGGAATGAGAACCCAGTTTCGAAATTTCCCCAAGACACCTGATGGAGGCTGGTGGGCATACCAGCTGAAACGTTGTATTAAACAAGATGAGGACAAATATCCGTCAAATATAAATACGTTATAAATTCGGCTTAAAATGCGTATACAAATATTAATGCATATCGACACATGAATAATTTAAAGAATAGTTATAAAATATAAATAGATACATAAAAATGCATGTTAATAAACCCATGTGGAGTACGTATGGAAGGAAGTGTGAGTAAAAGAGGACTGATATTATGTTTTTACATCAATAAATATAATTGCCTAATTTGAGTTTACATGTTAATTCTTTTCTTTTGTCTTGGGTTCGACCCCTGCACTTATGCAGTTCTTAAAATGTTCTATATTTTTCATAAGAAACAACAATAATATTATATATATATAAATATGTTTGTATATATTTGTTTGTATGTGTGTATACACGTATGTGTGTGTGTTCACGCGCGCCTGTGTGTGTGTCGAATCTGTCCCATTGTGCAAGGCCAGCATACACAAAAATGGGATTCCTAAGGAAAGGAAGATTTGTTACTGAAATTGGAGTGGCAGGGTATCTAATTTTTAAATGATTTAACAACATAATATTACTCTGCTTGCTCTACTGACTCGAAAATATAATGAGAATATTTATCGGTATTCCTACCGAGTCGCCTGCTAGCCAAATAAACACTGGTTCACTACAGAGATGATTACCACGATCGTTCATATCTTTCAAAATTTGATAGGCAGAATGAGATACATAGATAGATAGATAGATAGATAGATAGATAGATATGTAGAGACAAAACCCTCAATTTGTCTTCAAAATACCCTAGACTGATATTCAATTTCATCTTTCTACTCTCTTTCACACTACATTAAATGAAATTTATGTATTTCTCTAAATTAATGCCCCATATTCCACGATATAAAATCCCAAATCTACGAACATCATCCTAATCGGTTTTCATCCCCAACAATCTAATACATTGATCGAGTTTATTAATAATTTTCTGATATTAATTTCATATAATACTATTAAAAACTATAATTCCTCTTCCCGAAAATTTGATATTCTATCATTAAACTGAATTTTTGCTGCTACACACATTTAATGCATTCGTTGACTTAATTTACACAGCTAATTTAAAATTTAATCACCAGCCGTATACCTGCAGAAATTTCAATGTTTTTCAAGAGCTACTGCACCCACTGAAGCAGCATTTAATCAAACTGTTTAATTTATTTAAATTTAATATTTGAATAAATAACCCAACAGTAATTCCGTTTCCTTCAATGGAAATTAACAGATTTACATAAACAGTGGTCTTGCCCCTTTTCTATTGCATTTCCTTCCACAGCGTTTTCCGTTTTAAATGTTACCCGTTATATTGTGTATACGTAGCTTTAATTTTAAAATGTTCCCGTATTCTGCCCACTGTTTCTTATGAAACAAAGTTACAGAGGGTACTGTTCATGTGGATGTGTGTATGTGTGTGTGTGTGTGTGTGTATGTGTGTGCGTGTGTGTGTGTGTGAGTATGTAACATTATATAAGGGCAGTCAAAATCCATACCGATTATCTAGTGTTGTGGTTAGCACAGTTATGCAACTATGTAGGGTGTATTATGTAGGAATGTATTAAGAATGATTCAGTTTGATCTTCGATGATTTATGGAATACGATAATTGATCTGACAGAGATCAGTACGCATCAAGAAATGTTTTGTTGCTGAATTCAATAAAGAAGAGAAACCAATCTTGTATAGATTCATTGATTCGATGGTATTTTTCACTGAGAAGAAAAAACGAAGTCGAAACACCGGTATCTAATGTATTGCTATATCAATGAATCGAGTGTTTTCAGTACACGTCATCTGAAAGGTGAAGTGGTTCTCCGAAATCTACCGGAATGTATTGAGAATGTATATGTAAGCCTCCTTTTGGATTATCCATGATAAGTTTTTATTTGCCTATGTTTAAAATGGAATTCGCTGATGTGAAAATGATGAGTGTTGTTTCATTTTATATTTCGTATAATCTCAGTAATACATCCATGTCAACCGGTGGAAATCCATTTGACTCATCTTTACAACGGATACTTGTATATACAAGAAACAATATGCAAAGAAAACATAGTTAAGAAAATCAGTCCTTGTAAAATTTTAGAATTACAACTTCACCGCATAGAAAAAATAGATAAATACCATTACCATTTGCTTTTGTATATGGCTACCCGTCAGTTACGGACGAATACCACCTTAATCAAGCAACTTGCCACATGTATGTACATATGAGTATATTAGTGATGCCTGCATTATACACATGCATAGCGACATTAAATTTGTCGATAAGCCCGGTGTGAATCACATACTGTGCGGGACATATTAGTCTTTCCTCTTCTCCACCAAGAGAAAAAAACTACAAAAGGAAAAACAAATTATAACCCTACTGGTTGATAATACATACAACGATGTGAATGTTCGCTTAGTTAACATGTACGAGGTCAGAGCCATAGTAGTGAAGCTAAAGCACGCAGAGTAAAACCGCTTCGCACAAATTTTCACCTTGAATTCTATTGTGCATGCGTATTAGTTTTAACGTTCCAGCTCATTTTTTTTCTGTTTACAAAGGTGCTTGGAAGGAATGTGTGTAGCGTGTGATTGTCGCATTGACCATGACAGAGAACGTTATGGCGATACCTGCTCAGAGGCCTACGCAATGTTGCAGAAAGTATTTGTAGAGGAGTGTATGAGTAGCACACAAGTGTACGAGTGGTTAAATAATTTCCAAGATGGCCAAAAAAACGTTTATAATGATGAACGTTCTGGGAAACTCGCAACCAGCAGACCTCAGAAAGACATCGCAGATGGGCGTGCAGATCTGAGGGAAAATCGTCAAATCATCATCCGTGATTTATCAGAGAATGTGCAGATTAGTTACGCTTTAGTTTAGTCCATTATCACTTAATATTTGGGTATAAGACGTGTTTATCAAGTTTGAGGCAAAACTGCTTTCAGTTGTCCAAAATGATACTCGGGTTTCAGTTGCACAAGATCTCCCTGATGTGTCGAAATGATGAAAACTTTTTGAAAACTTTACGTAGGCCTCTGAGCTGATATCGTCAAGCGTTTGATAGAATTTGACGCAGATTTTCTACTCAACTTTCTGTTGTGGTGAATGCGACGATCGCACACGTTTCACACCTTCCTTCCAAGCATTACTGTAAACATCGGAAGTGAGCTAGAACGTTGAAACTTAGTGCGTATGCACAGCAGAGGTCAAGGTCAATCGCTGCCAAGCGCTTTTACTCTTCGTGCTTTAGCTTCGTTACTATGGCAACAGTCAGGATATTTATTGATCAGATCACTTACTGGTGTGTTAGTAAGTGTACATTGATATGTTCATTAATATAGTCCTCTCTATTTCGTGTGTGTGTGTGTTTATATTCTTTGCATGCGTGTGTAAAGAATAGTTCATTGATAATCAAATGCATCATTCCTTTTCTTTGTGTTATTAGAAGAATAGGTGAAGAAAGGAAATCTGAAGAGAGACATCGCTAGTCACAATACCCTTGCATCGTTTTAGCTTTTGAATTAAGCTTCTTGACTGCCTGACGAGCAGACTCAATATTCCCATTTGATTAGAAAGCTATTCCGTCACCGGGTTACTCTTTCCTAATAGAGTGGCCTGGAGCAACGTGAAATTTGCTTTTTGTTCAAGAAAGCAACGCACCGCTGGAACCGGAAATGGAACCCATGGTCTGGTGATTGTGAGTACAGTACCCTAATTACTTGGGCACCAAACTTGACATGAATATAGAGTCAATAAGCTAGTAGACAGACGAACAGACTCAAGAGAGGTCAGAAGTGGGGGTATGTTGCTCATGACATCACAAATTTCTGTCGCAAAGATGGCTGATTGATTGACCGAAATATTTATCGAACAATCGATTACTTAATTAATTGTGAAACTAGTTGACTGATAATTATATAAGAAGATAGATAGAAACATTGTATGTCCTTATTCGGGACACATTAACCCTCCCGTGATAGAACTAAAGCCTATAAGTTATTCACTTTTAGTCAACATCCCATTTATATCGTAAGTGCAGAGTGGGTATACATTAAGTATGATACACAGATAGCTATTTTAGTTAAATATAGAATCAGCTCAGTATAAAAGATCTTTTTAATGAATTGAGCAGTTATTTTTAACATCAGTAAATGTTTCATTCGCCTTTTCCTATATGAGAATTCTCGTCCGAGCATGTGACTAGCAACGAGTACGGGCTAATGAAAAGGCTCTCAAAAAAAGCGGATATGGATCTGGTGCTCCCGCTGGTCGCTGCTGGGTTAAATTTTCTTCTCTCCCTCTCTGATATTTATTGTTTTTAACAAAATCCCTTAAGAGATATTATTTCGGGTTAAACATTGCAAATAATTGGAATCTCAAAAGTGGGTCTGCATTAAGTGTGATGCATACATGACTGTTTTCATTAAATACAGACGCAACTGCGTGATGTGAATGTTTTTCCCGATCAGATCAAGTACGTACACATCGAGGTTAGCTGAAAATATCAGCTAAATCACTCACTCACACCCGCCACCGCCTCTCTCTCTCTCTCTCTCTCTCTCTCTCTCTCTCTCTCTCTCTCTCTCTGTTTCTCTCTCTCTCTCTATCTATCACTTTATCTGAAATATTACCTATTTAATATTGCCTTTATAAAAGAAGATCACGCTGGGCAATTTTGCAATGGGGATCCATTACATTTGACTACTACAAGTTGGATGATCACATCTGGAGTGTCCCTGAATACATGGTTGCTGCAATGACATAAAATGTCGTTAAACAGCAGCGAAATGTCACCATATAATATCATTTGCAAATATTATTTAAACTCTGAGTTAGATCATGATATCGTTTGGTATATCTCGGAATACACTGTCCACATTTAAGACAACGGTAGTTATTGATTTGAAGGAGTTCGATCTGTTCTTATTTGTTTGGAAATTGAACACGTATAGGTTTCTTCATTTTCAAACTTTAATCACGATTCAACGGGCCGAATCATACACATTTATTTTCAATTCTAACGAATAAGACCGTTTATTAGAAGTTGTTAAACTCTTGGATTAACAGAATAGGCAGTGAGGTAGAGTGGAGAAGAAAATTATAAAGTGATATTTAGTCACGTCTCATTACTTTCTGAGTAATAATCACGTGGAGGCAGAATTTGCTTTTCATCCTTCGGCACTCGATGAAATTTAAACAGCAGTCAAATACACGAAGTCGGTGTAATTAACTGTCCCCTATATTATTATCAATGTACTACACGATGTTGTAGGGGGTGAGTAGAGGAAACACGAGTGCAATTGATTAAAATCCTTGCTGCATTTTGTTACCTAATTTTATGTTGCATTAAAATGTCAAACATGCCGCTTGACGCTACTTTGCATCACATCCTTCCGGAATTGATAAAATACCAGCGATCCAATACGTGTGCTGGATATAATCAACTATGCCGCCTTTTCCAACAATTAAAGAAATAATAAATGGAAAAAGAAATATACAATTCATCAAATCAACATAGCTTGGTTACATAATTACGAAATATTTTAACATCAGATCAGAAATTGGTGGAGGTGCAATAACATGAGAGGGTTAGGGTGGGGGAAGCTTAAGGTATTTACTTACAGCTCGAGTTCAAATTTCTAAGATGTCGAATGCTTGTAAAGCAGCCTTTAGCTTCAGTTTATTTAGGAAGCAAGCGTAAAAATATATCGCAGTATTTCGATTTCAATCAAATAAATCTCCATTCTGATTCACTTAAGGGAAATAATAAAAACAAAATGCTAGTTACAACAAAAAAATTATCCCAAATTATTAGGGATGGGGGAAATAATCAAACAACGCATCAGTTACAGAGTATGGGCGATATTCTATAGTAAAATAAAAACTGAAGTACCACACGGTGATACAAAAGCTGATAAACTTAAAGAATATTACTTAATACGCCAAGTCACACAGGGGAGGTTTTACTGGGCCGGAATACAATAAAAAGAACATAGAAAATGCAATAAGTAAATATATATCGAACAAAGAGGAATAACAAACATGTGTGTGCAAAGATAATATCTTAGTATATATAAAGACAGCAAGCCGGCAAAATACTTTCAGAGTTCAAATTCTGCCGAGGTTGACTGATTTTCATCAATTCAGAGTCAGTATAATAATACGTACCAGACAGACCTTGGGTAGATGTACTCAGCTAGATCCCTCCCCAATAATTTCAGACCATGTGCCTATAGTAGAAAGAAATATCTTCATATATATATATATATATCTGTGGGGGGAGGGGTATTTTTTAATGTTTTCAGTCATTTGAGTGCGGCCATGCTGGAGCACCGCCTTTACTCGAGCAAATCGACCCCAGGGCTTATTCTTTGTAAGCCTAGTACTTATTTTATTGGTTACTTCTGCCGAACCACTAAGTTACGGCGACATAAACACACAAGCATCTGTTGTCAAGCTTTGCTGGGGGGGGGG
>NC_068986.1:15467857-15470357 GCF_001194135.2 Octopus bimaculoides | reverse complement strand
TCAAAGAATAGGTGGCAAGGAAACTGTGATGCATTGGGTATGATGCAGATGTTATGCAGGCCATTCTCACTGTATGGATTACAAGATGCTAGCCATCACTGCTGCACAAGCGGGAAGATGTCAAGTTGGTTTTGGAGATAACAGAGGCTAGCTAAATGTGGTTATGCCTCATGAGGGCTGCTAACTTGATACTAGTTAACTGAAGGGTACTTCTAACTGGATACTAGTAGGGGGATTGATCGACCCTGACTGAGTTATTTGGCATTTGGTGGCGGAAGTCATTCTTCAAAAACCTGAATCACCTCATGACCCCAGGAAATATCACCGCTGGTATATTCAGGTGCACTATAATGTGATGTATGGAAAGAAAAAGAAAACCAAAACACTCAAACCGCCGGTGACAGTTTAAAATATTAGTAATTCTGCTAATATTCTCAAGTTTCTAAACTATTAAAGGTGTATATATACACACATATAGAAATGTGTGCATCTGCACAAGTATATTTTTACTTGCGTATGCGTAAGTTGTATATCTGCATATGTGTATATGTGTTCAAATTTTATGAGATTTAGTATTTTACTCAGGCTTTCCGCATGATATACGTTTTGCTTGTGTTTTATATTTTGATATAGAAACTTTCGTTTTAAGATGTTTTGTTTCGATGCTTCTTCGATTGCTGTTGCTTGTGTTTTTGTCATCTTTTGCTTTGTTTTGTTTTTATTAATTTGTGATTTCTAGACATTGCTGTACTAAAAAGACAAAAGACTTGTCTTCAAAAATATACACAAAACAATGAGTTAGACAATCGATTCTTCTGCATGTGTGTTTCTTGTCTACTTACGAAATGGTATTAATAAATCAATAGATAAATATAAATGAATAAACAAATAAATATGAATAAAGAATAAATAAATAAACCTCTTATCTTTAAAATATGAGACCTAATACAAAATGTAGAAATGAAAAGAGCAATGTCGATGAAGTGACGTAATAGAAACGCGCAGATATTCGAGAGAACATACTTTGTCTCATTGCAGTCGTTGAAATAGAGGCCATGCTGGAGTATTGTCTTTAAAGCTTTATTAAGTACAGTGGTACCAGTAATTATTTCAATGATATGCATGCTCGAACCACCTAATGTAGATAAAAACACACCTGCAGCTTTAAAGAGCGTAAGAAATATTCTTTTCTACTTTAGGCACAAGGCTCGAACGTTTTGGGGACGGGGTCAGTCGATTAGATCGAACCGTGTACGAGACTGGTATGTAATTTATCAACCCCGAAAGTATGAAAGACAAAGTCGATCCCTGCGGAATTTGAACTCAGAACAAAAAGAGAGACGAAATACCGCTAAGCATTTCGCCCGGCGTGCTAAATTTTCTGCCAGATCGCCGCCTTACAGTATAAGAAATATTAGAAAGACACTGAGAAGTCAAGCATAGGAAACCATAATATGCATATACATCTTTACATAGTATACATATGCACATTTACATATATACACATACATACGCACACATATATTTGCACACGCGCACTCCATATGTGTATGTATGTGAGTGTGTGTGCGTGGGTGCACGTGAGCGTGTATATACACTCGTGACCAAATGTTTGGAACACTTATTTAAAAACTCGAATAGATATGATCAAGTGCAATTCTATTCAAATAAACGTAGACACACTTGCCTAATTACTGTTAATGTGCGTGTTTTCTGCCTGGTCGACAATCTTTCCTCAGTTGACGATCGTGTAAGAGAATTTAGTTTGCCGAAACCCCATTCCTATACCTCGTGACAATGTTATTACTAGTTCCAGCTATCTCTTGATTTTGGCCGTATTACCAGAATATAACTTTACGTATACATGTATCTACGGATGTATCTATGGCATTATTCAGTTTTACTTCATGATTTCTTACCAACAGAGAAAGAGCCTGTTTCTAAACTAGATGCAAAAGTCCTTCATTGGAATTTCAACATCAGCAACAGGATATTTTTGTATGTATGTATGTATGTATGTATGTATGTATGCATGCATGCATGTATGTATACGTGTAGATTTTATGATTTGTTTTATGTACGTCTTCTCATGCATATACTTGCATAACTAGACATGATCATATATACTGAAATGATAAACTTCTGGAAAGTTTTACAGATTTTTACAGTTCCAGTGATGGCTTGGATCTGTAGTCTTTGAATCATCTAGTTTCCTCTATCTGGATTTCAGAAGCCTAATTTCTCAGGATTAGTATTTAAGTGGGGTGTTGTATATCATAATACTTTAATAATTACAGGTATATACCTGAACTAGTTAATCTGGATAGAGTAGCTGCAGATATCTCAATAGGTCAACGAAGGTATTCTCTTTTTCGCTGATTTATTTCTTTTCAGATTTAATTTAATATCTGCTGGGCACCTGAATTCCACAACTGTACACAGTTTCTCTTCTCTCTCTCTCTCTCTCTCTCTCTCTCTCTCTCTCTCTCTCTCTCTCTCT
>NC_068986.1:15464382-15467699 GCF_001194135.2 Octopus bimaculoides | reverse complement strand
ATATATATTTATTGACAGTAAGAAAATGGATATAAATGGAATCATGAATGATTTATTTGTAAGATATAAAGATGTTGAATTTTTTTTTTAACAGCAACACAAATAAATTATAACAGGTAAAACTCAAAAAATGTTAGATGTGAAAAAAGTCTGTATATATATTTCAGCTGTAGCTCCTGGTTGATATGCAATTCTAGGCAGTTGGTTATGTTCTCAGAAAGGTATGATTTTTAACTCTATGGGACAGCAACCTTCAAACGAAAGTGTTAACGTTAGTTCTATAAGTACATAATAACCATGAAGAATTTATTCCTAATATAGTTAAAAATGATGCCTTTCTTAGCATATAGCCAAATGCTTAGAATTTCATATGGATTAGAACTGAGACATATATGTATGTATTTTCACATCTCCCATTCTTTTGAGTTTTAACAACTAATAATTTGTTTTTATTGTTATGTTTTTTTTTAAATCAGCACACTTATATGATGCAAATAAATTATTCATGAATCCATTTTCCGTCATTTTCTTTCTTTAAATATTAATAATATGTATAGGCGCAGGAGTGGCTGTGTGGTAAGTAGCTTGCTTACCAACCACATGGTTCCGGGTTCAGTCCCACTGCGTGGCATCTTGGGCAAGTGTCTTCTACTATAGCCTCGGGCTGACCAAAGCCTTGTGATTGGATTTGGTAGACGGAAACTGAAAGAAGCCTGTCGTATATATGTATATATATATATATATATATATATATATATATATATATATATATATGTATGTATGTATGTATGTGTTTGTGTGTCTGTGTTTGTCCCCCCAACATCGCTTGACAACCGATGCTGGTGTGTTTATGTCCCCGTAACTTAGCGGTTCGGCAAAAGAGACCGATGGAATAAGTACTAGGCTTCCAAAGAATAAGTCCTGGGGTCGATTTGCTCGACTAAAGGTGGTGCTCCAGCATGGCCACAGTCAAAAGACTGAAACAAGTAAAAGAGTAAAAGAGTAATATGTATTACTACAATAATCTCTAACATATCGCAGAGAACTGCACATTATATCATAGTGATTAACCAGTGGAATCTTTTGGATTACATAAACCCTAAAGTGGATCTGACTTCTCCAAAATCCACCCCCCTTTATTATTTTATAAATATGCTTTTAGTAATTTCTGAAGTTAATTTGGTATTCTCTCATTTGCTGCCGACTGAAACCGCGCTTGCGCGGTGAATTTAAAAGCTTATAATATATAAGGATGAGACACGTGTTCTTCTGTCTCTAAATTATATGTTAATTGTTTTGGCGTAGCTACTGATGAGAACTTCGCCTAGCAAGTTATTCTATTTGCTAATTGGAGTTCGAAATCTACATCGCATTAGAGTTCGGAATCTACATCACAATATTTCAAAATATTCGTAAAATTGTTAGTGCAACCATATTTATACGAACCAGCCAGGGGGATTTTTATTTGTTTAATTGTGAAGACCATATCGATAGTCCCTCTTTCCGCACGAAAATTACATTGTAACTCTAATATGACTTTTAGGGATGTAAACTTATTAAGCCACACGGATAAGACGGGTCAGACCTTTACCGAATACAAACAATAGAGGAATGATTCTAAAAGTTCCACACTATTCCTTAGAGCCAGATTTGAAAAGAGTGACCATAATAGTATCAACTTATTTTTGTGGTACTTCGTCCCTCCTCCACCAGTGGCATATTGTGGTGTGCAATAGTTCTGCAATTTTCTAACCGCTATGCTTAAGTATATCAACATTAATACCAGGCAGGTCAGAAGATTTATTTTTATTTGACATTATAATGTCATTTCCAATGGTTTATGACGGCATTTCAACTCCAATTGGGTAAATGTACATTGATTGAATACTATTTATGTCGACCTTAGAGGGCCAGAGAAGGAGCTCAGAGAAGTGTTCCACCCGAGGATTCTGAATGGGAAAAAATATCAGCCAAGACCGACTGGCCATCTGCAGTTATTACAAGCAGTATTGAAGAATACTGTGGGCCAAACTTCACTTCAGACAGAATACAACTCCATTTGTGCATACGATGATCAGCCAGACATGTAGAGATAAAAAATTAATTGGTCAATAACGAAAACAAAACAAGAAAACATAGAATAAATTTATTTTCCATGTGTAGTTTCGATGGATTTTTGTCTTGTCTACACAAAACAAAGAAAAACAAACATGGGGCTGCATAACAGTTTAAAATTGAGAATGCACAAAATATACAAAGCACAAAGAAAATTTTGTGGCATGTAAGCAAAGAAATTAATAAATAAATAAATAGTTTCCAGGAAATAAATCTTTAAAAATAATCAACAACACAAGAACGACACACTATATGCAGAAAATATCAAACAAACATAGAGTGACACTAACAAGCTGGTGTGTATACCATGTATATATATATATATATGCGTGTGTGTATGCACAGAGATATATACATACTTGTACACATGCATACGTGTATATGTATATATATTTGTATATATGTATATATATTAATATGTCTATATGTGTGTATATACATATCCATAAGATGATAGACAATGTGTGAGATGTATATATATATATATATATTTATATATATATATATATGTGTGTGTGTGTGTGTGTGTATACACACTCATGTAATATATGTGTAGTACATACATACTTATGTGAGTATGCATGTATATATACATGTGTGTGTGTGAGCGTGTGTGTAATGTATGTATGTATGTATGCATGTATGCATATATGCTTGTATGTATATGTATAAGCACATATGGATGAATATATGTACGTATACTTTTAGAAAGTTTTGCGAAGTGTCAAAATTATTTTTGAAATTGGTGACGAGCAAAAGTCGATAATTTTAATCTTTAAAAAGCAATTTTGATGGCCATTCGAAAATGAAGGTGGTAATGATGTTTTATTTCTTCCTGTTGTTTTGATTTTCTATTATAGATTTTATATCGAATGCTTTTTATGTTTTCAATGGCGTCATACTTATTGATGTTCTTAATGTATGTTTATTGTTACCCTTTAAGTTTTTGCCATTTTTTTAATTTTTATTTCAAATGTATTTACGTATACACACACATATACGCACATATATAGCTCTCTTTCTCTCTCGCTCTCTCTCCCTCTCTCTGTATATATATATATATATATATATATATGTGTGTGTGTGTGTGTGTGTGTGTGTGTGCGTGTGTGTGTGTGTGTGTGTGTGTGTGTGTGTGTGTGTGTGTGTGATCAAGTATCTGTGTACATACGTAAATGTGCATCTGATTTGTGTGTCTGTCT
>NC_068986.1:15463348-15464002 GCF_001194135.2 Octopus bimaculoides | reverse complement strand
CTCTCTCGCTCTCTCTCCCTCTCTCTGTATATATATATATATATATATATATATGTATATGTATGTATGTATGTATGTATGTATGTACTTATATACATTCATTGAGGTGCATGTATATACGTATCGATATACATAATTTTATGTATTCGAGTAGCCTAGTCTTGGCAATGGCAATATAGGATCAGTGATGTACGATTGGTTTTGTCTTTTCAGTTGCACTAGGCAATATCTGCGACCCATCACATCCGCTCGCTAGGAAGCACCTGGTCACTTGTGTATGTATGTATATACGAGAGTATTGTAGTTCGATTGAAGCATTGCGAATTGTTTGTAAAGAATAAAATGTTTTGAATGGTACAACAATGCACTATAATACAAAAAATGGACTATATACCTGCTGTAATTTTGTTATCCGTAGTCCTATGATATTTCGGATTCAAATACCTTCTTCAGATATTCTCAGATGGAGCCACTGCTATAATCTGTTTTCCAACGGCTTTTCTTTTTTCGGAAACATTTCAACCACTGCTGAGACGGATAACTATGGATAACTAAATTGCAACACATATAGAGTCCATTTTGTATCGTATGTATATACATATATAATTATATATATTCAAGTATGTATATGTGTATGTATATATATATATATAT
>NC_068986.1:15456425-15462285 GCF_001194135.2 Octopus bimaculoides | reverse complement strand
TATACTGAAAATATAAGCACTCTACTATGCTTGCTTCAGAGTGTGATTTTCCTGTTCTATATTTAAGAGATGAGGAATCATGTATATCATTTACATTATTTAAATTTGATGGATACTAACACCAAGATTCAGAGTTTGATTCTAAGCATTGACCTCAATAATAATAATAATAGTAATGATAATAATAATAATAATAATAATAATAATAATAATAATAATAATAATAACAATAATAATAATAATAATAATAATAATACTAATATTGAAAAATTCCTTAGGAATGAGAACCTAGGTGCGACGTTTCCCCAAGACACCTGATGAAGGCTGTAGGTTATATAGGCCGAAATATTGTGTTAACAGCAAACAAGAAGAGAACAAATATCCGTCAAACGTAAATAATGTAAATAATGTGTGCTTTTTCTGACCTAAGGACCACAATCTTATATGTACATCTATGTGCATTTGTGTAAATGCGTCTGCGTGTCTGTGTGTATGTGTGTGTGAGAGGGAGAGAGAGAGAGAGAACGAAAGAGTATCTATAATTTAAATAAATAATATGAAATTGCCAGGGAGAAATAAACGAAACATTTAAGCAAATTTAAAGGCTGAGATTTATGATAATTTTATAGCAATTATTTCACAAAGCTAAAGAGCTTCAAGCGTACACACAACACATAAACGCACATACAGATGTACTCATAAACGCCATACAAACACACACACACACACACACACACACACACACACACACACACACACACACACACACACACACACGCTGATTCACCCATTAGTATACATATATGCTTTTAGGCATTTTTTTGTGTTCGTCTCCTTGCGCTTGCGTATGAGTCTGTGCTTATGTCTGTCCGTGTATCTGAGCATGCACATGTTTGTTTAATACGTGTTTTTTTTTTTTTTACCTGTAAACTTGTGATAATATTCAAGTTTATTTTAAGAATATAGCTTTATCTTCGTAGAACGCTTGCGGTGAAAATGTGTTCAATTATTAATATATCTTTCTATTTTAAATCAGAAGATTTACCGAAAGAATTGCATGAAATATGTTACAAAATAGTGAAAAATAACCCCTTCATTCATAAATGTGAAAACATAAGGAGTAGATTTTAAGGCTAGGGCATTGCACGAATATATATTGTGTAAAGTGGCTTCAAATATAACACGGCCTCTATGGAGCGGTAAATATATATGTGTGCGCGTGCTCATAAATAAGAGCATCCTCTCTTGTGATCACTATGTCGCACACATAGGGTTCTGATGCATGTTCGGCGATATATTTTCCCGGTGTAACCTTAACAGACGTGTAGTCATGATGGGCATATTAGAATTCGTATATTTGCATTCCAGTGACACTTTGATGGCATGCGCTGCTCTCTAACCCAATAACAATAATAATAATAATAATAATAATAATAATAATAATAATAATAATAATAATAATAATAATAATAATAATAATAATAATAATAATAATAATAATAATAATAATAATATACAAGAAATGACATGACATTCTAGCGTGAGTAATCCACTGAGAGTTATGTACAAAGCTAGGTTTTGAACATACTGATAAATTGTATGAAGATGATCCTAGTAAAATCCTAGAAAGTAAAAAATATAAGATATGTCAGGCTTCGACATTCAAACTGACAGAGTAATAAAAGTTAGAATTCCTGATCTGGTAGTTGAAGATAAAGAGAATCGGAAATGCCAGATAATTGACTCTGCAGTCCCAAATGATGAAAAAATTATTATGAAAAGCATGGAAAAAAAAAGCAAAGTACCAGTATCTAGCTATTGAATTGCAGAGACTATGGAAAGTGCAGGTAAAATGTATCTCAGTAGTTATAAGTGCATTGGGAACTATCCCTCAAGATTGCAACAGATGGCTACAGGAAACAGGTATAAAACCCAGTTTAGTACAACTCCAGAAAACAGTGTTTTTAGGGACAGCTAGGATATTTACGGCGATTCTTGAGGATATTTTTATATCAAAAGTTACTTCTGGTAGCCCGATGTTAGAATTTTTTTCTTTTCCTAGTCTAATCTGTTGAGTGTATATGATGATGATGATGATGATGATGATGATGATGATGATGATGATGATGATGATAATAATAAATGCCCTGATGCAGCACCAGGCAGTGCCTCTCATGGCTTCTCATCTCAACTGATTGGGAGTGTTATCATGTGCATTGTTTTGTCTTGGTATAAAAGATGGGCTACACCAAATATTCTGCTTAATAACACAGATTTACTTGTCAGTTGTTTGACCTTAAGTAGTTGAGCATATCCCTTGGTGGTTGACGATATGAGCATCTCTGATCGCGAGCAGAAGTAGTGGGGGAGCATTATAGCCATGCGTCGAGAGGAATGCTTTGGGCATTTAGATAATTCATCTTTGGTAATGTGAGTGATTTATTCATCATTCATAAACAATCGTTATTCAGGAACCTTTTGAGCGGGATGGGCTACTCGACCTGAAGATAATTCTAACTGCAAGGTCATGCACTGTTTATCTTGACATGAGATCATCATGTTGCGCACATGTAGTTGTGAGGCATGTGCCTGGTGTACCCTTATCAGATGGGTAGCCATGTTGTGTATACTGGGTTTCGTATATTTTAACCCAGTATCACTATAATGGGATGCACTGCTCTCTCACTTAATAATGATAATGATATTAGCCAATACAAATTTCTACTGGTGAGTTTTGTCATTTTTTCACTCACTGATTTTTGCAGAGAGAGTGGGAGAGAATGTGAGAGTTAAAGAATTATGGCAATCTCTGTGGTTGTAAACGATAGATGAGGGTTCCGAGATTGGTAACTCAGGATTGTGTTGCCCAACCGATTTGTTGATCAACATGCACAGATTTTTTTTCTTATGGATCAAATGTTTCTGCTCCTTCCGTTAAATCTCCATTGCCTGTGACGATGCACGGTGTGCCACATGTCACATGACAAAGTGATTCCAAACAACGTTGATGATATCAAGCTTGGCTTACGTAAGAGAAATATACAGTGAAAGTTCGCATAATCACAGGATGAGTATGCTATGAACCTTAATGCCAGACAATGACAAGTTTCTGGAATGTACACATTTGATAATGACACATGAATGTTAGATTTCATGACATGATTCTGATAACAAAAGTATACTTCAAAAGTCACCTGTCATATGACGGGAAATATTCCATTATACATAATAGGTGATTACATTTATTCTACGCTTCTAATTCTAATTACAAAATTATTGATATATGTTGACCCTAAGAAAACTATTGTCTATAGTTCTCCCTTCCTAGGTGCTGTGTTTTCATTTGATGATAGACCATTTGCAATTTTGTAGCACTGAAGTTCATTATCTTCTATAACCTAAATCGGATAAGATATCGAAATGTTTCTATAAGTTGTTGATATCTCCAGATATCTTTCAGTATTTAAGATTTAATAACAGGAAAGGGAAAATAAATGTAGTTCATGTGAAAATGAAAATGTCAGAAAAAGTTATTACAAAAAGTAATTACCCCAACAGAAATATACCACGCAATTCATTGTGAGTTGGTGATGGAAACAATTCTTGCTATATTACATGCTGTAAATTTATCCGAGATTGGCAAAATAAAGGCTTAAGAAATCCAGGTCTGGTTTGAATATTGAAGGAGCTGCCGAAACACAGGTTTATGAGCCAAAGAACGATCCAAAAATATTGTTTGTTTTTATTTGGATATGATTTTAAACTGCATCTATTAATGGCTGTTTTCGATTGTTTGTTCTGGGATTTTGAGTGTGGAACCATTGCTTAGTCACTATTTGACTCAGATCTGCTCTGATGAATCGTAATAGTACCTGAGAGGATCTTAACTGTGAGTTAATTAGTATGACACGGAATTACTTCCTGATGAAGATCCCTCAAAGACACCCCAACCGACCCAAAGTAGATGAGGCATTTCAACTCTTTAGCTGCTCATCTAAGAGAAGGTGACTCCAGGCAAATCCTGCACCAGCACTAGCACCAGCCTAATACATATTTGGAGGACGAGAAAATTAGACTGCTCTGCTAAAACCAAACGCACAACAATAATATTCAACGTGCAGGTTGCTCAGTGAACTAAGACACCGACACGAACACCATTACACTCCCTTCATACCGTTACTCTCCCTTCATAAACGCAGGGGCGATGGAGAAATAGGCGATGCGGACAGGTGGAGGATTTTACTGAAGGTCATCATTTTGTACATAAGCGGCCATAAAGTGATGATCAACTTTTAAGTGTAGATTGATGAACCCTTGTTCGCCGAAACGAAGATGATACAAATAATGACTGAAATAGTCAGAGAGTAGTCAATAGAATAAACCTTGAATGTTATTTGTATCATCACTGCAAGAAAAACGAAACTCATTTCGTTTTCCGTGATCTTCAAATGATTTCCATACAGCATCAGTATCTTTATAGAATTCTATAGAATTTATCATTTTCATATTATTATAGATATTTTATGATATTTTATTACAAATATTACCGGTTGATGTTAATTCCAAACATTCGAACGCGACACTAAAATTTGCCACTCTTTCTAGTTTATCAAGTCTGTCTCTTGTTTAAGGTATGGAAATCAATGTCGGTCCTATGTCCACCGAATACATTTATGCGCACCTCGAAATTTCCGATAACTGTCTCACAGATGTGTGGCACGTTGCCTCCAATCACACGCCTGATTTCAGCCTTGAATTCAGGAATTTTGCATGGTTTCTTGTCGTATACCTATGCTTTCACATACCACCACAAGACGAAATCACAAGGGGTAAGATCGCAGGATCTTGGTGGCCATTTTTGGTCACTCTGCAAGGATATCACTCGTTGCGGAAATCTTTCGTGTAGTAATACAAGCGTTTGGCGCAGAGTGTGACAGGTCGCTGCATGCTGCTGAAACCAGATGTTTTCACTCTCTGTATCATTCATGTTCGGCCATAACTGAGGGGATATCATGTTTCGGTAACGTTCTCCAATAATAGTAACTGCTGTCTCCTCATCATTTGCAAAGAAGAACGATCCAAGCACTCCACCTGCCCAAACACCACATCACACAGTCACTTTCAGTGGATACTTTTCACGTTCTTGCATTATTTGAGGTTTTTCTTTTCCCCAAATCCGACAGCCCTTCGTATTGACAAATCCACTCAAGTGGAAGTGGGACTCATCTCTGAAGATGGTTCTCTTTGCAAAATTTTCGTCAGCTACAAGTCTCTCCACAACGCGGTTAGCAAATTTCCCCCGTCTCCCGTGGTCAGGTGGCTGAAGATGCTGCGTAAATTGAAAATTTCTACGCATGCATATAAAGATCTTTATATGCTAAATTCAATGTAATGAAGTTTTATAGATGCCCAACTGTTGCGAATCGATTTTCCCGGTACACAGAGCGACACTGTCTTTCGCAACAGCAATTTGCTGCTCTGTCAGACGAGAACGATTCCGTCCTGGTGATTTGACCGTTGCAAGTAAACCAGTTGCTCTAAACTTCGTCATTAGTCTGCGAACCCTAGACTCTTTTTCGGTGCTTCATTTCTCCCGAAAATGGTACGAATTGCTCGCGCTGTCTGCGTCGCACTTTTTCCGTTTTGGTAAAATGTCATCACAGTGAGAACGCGTTGCTCAGTTGTAAACATCTCCATGACAAACTGCACACAATTCTGAAGAACAAACAAAAAAACTATTAATCTGAGTGAAAGCAGATAGCAAACATGGTAAAAGCACGCCTTCAAACTTCAAAACACCAAAGTGTCAGCCAATTCAAATTCAACGATCTTTATGGAAGATCATATATATATATATATA
>NC_068986.1:15453269-15455883 GCF_001194135.2 Octopus bimaculoides | reverse complement strand
CAGAGAATGTGTGATAATCAGTATGTATCAATACAAAGTTCATACAAAGATTTATACTTTAAATATATTTTATCATCAAAGAATGTATATATGCATTTTAATACCCAAACTGTTTTCTAACATTTTTTATTATTCTCAAAGACTTTTGATAATCTTTTTCTAAAAAAGTGAAACCGGTTAAGTAAATAAATATTTTTTAAAATAAGTGCATTTTCAAACCTTCTTTCATATATATATATATATATATATATATATATATATATATAGATATAGATATATATATACACACAAGATCTGTGGGCGTGTGTATGCACAGGCGTATATATATGGGCGTATCATGATGTTTCAATCATAAATATATACACACAACTTCACATATTCAAACATATGCACACAGGTTTACATATATATTCATGCCGAAGATTATCAAGTTAAGACCCCGAAGAGACTGCACCGCTGTATTGTAGCGCTGCAATTACAACGACAACTAATTGAAACCTGTGTTGGTTTAAAAGGTGGTATATTATTATAGAATTAAGGGCTGGCTAAGCTATGGTCACTTCGGAGTAATCTTTATTTACAATATTGTCAATATATACATACATACATACATGTATGTATGTATATATATATATATAATACTTTCTGCAGAGTGATATAAATATTTTATGTTTATGATTCAAACATAAGTATATACAGACATAGTTATACGCACATACCGATGCTTAGCAACTCATTCATTCGCACACAAACGCATACGCACACACACACACACACACACACACACACACATATATATATATATATATATATATATATATATTTACATATAAGTACCCACATGTGCTCATACACTTACTTACATACATACATAAATGCATACAATCATATATACATATATGCATAAGCACCTACCAACATGTATACATTCATGGATACATATGTATGCATGTATATATATATATAGATATATATATATATATATATATATATATATATGTATGCATGTATATACATATATAATATCTGTGTTCGGATATGTATGCACAGTCATGTGTATGGCCTTATATTTAGACAATATAAATTGTTATCATGTGTATACATTATGTGAACATCATTAATTATGCTTTTGCTCCAGGGAATCCGTGCAAGTGAAACTTAGAGGAGGAGGTCTCGTTAAACTAAAGTATCTTTACTGAATCCGACATTTTCTGTTCATACAATATACCACCTGCAAGACCGTTATTTCTTTAATATCAAATATCACCACCATTACTGATCTTACTCTTTCCGACTTTGAACAATTAGCCTACCTACGTCTCCAATTGTTCCTCTAACGCTTTTCTTAATCGGTATTCTGCTCTTTACCCGATTCTTCACATGTCATCTTCATTCTCTATACCATACATACGCACAAAAACTTGTATCTACCTACATACTCCCATGTATAATATATACAAGTGTATTTAATTGTGTATGTTTACATGTGTGTGTGCAACTACACATACTATACTATACAGACATACATACTATAACTACATACATACATACATTCTATACATACATACATACATACATACATACTATACATACATACATACATACATACATATATACATACATATATACATACATCTGTAGTTTTACTCTTTATTCTTCTATCTACTATTTTATTTCTTTATAAACTATGAATTTGCAGTCTAGAACTTTCCTACATACGCACCTTGTCTCTGATGGCAGAATGCACAGTGTACAGCGATGCTAACTTGGGATATCCCAGGAAAAAGCTAATTAATTTATTACTTCAAAATCACCTTGCTGTAATTAAATATTTTTGATAACTTGAGATACTCGTCCTTCCTTGGTTTGATTTCGTCCTTTCTCCGATAATATGTACCTGTTAAATTGGAAGCTTACTACGGACTACTAAGTCCCGACTCAGCTGTAGACCTAACGAATGACCACCCCATCATATTCTTTACCTACTTACACACACACATATATATATATATATTTGACAGGAAGGACAAAAAAAGAAAGAAAGAGACTTCGATATTATGCAATTAGAGGAATTTATCTGTAAAAATATGTGACACTTATTCAGTAGCCATGATAAAACTCAGAGTTTCGGATGCCAGGGTGGCAACCCACGCCAACATCTCTTCAGTTATCTGGCCAACTGAAAATTCCTGTGAAAAATGACCGTTAAAAAAAAAAGGGAAATTATTGTGTAATGACAAGGTCAAAACGCGTCTAAAACTGCGTATATTATCGCATGCACGCGTATATCCATATACGCACGCACATATCTCTATATATGTACACATATATCTACCTATAGCTATCCTTTTTTAATTACTGATATGACACAGTATGTCGCATGTGTTTGTATAACGTCATTATTGTCCTTTTAGTAAACAAATAAACAGGTAAATTGACACAATATAGCGATAACAAAATGGAGGGTTATAGGTGGTATTCATCAACTTGCAAGTTGATGAATACCACCTATGACCCTCCATTTTGTTATCGCTATATATATATATATATATATGTGTGTGTGTGTGTGTGTGTGTGTGTCTGTCTGTGTGTGTCTGTGTGTGTGTGTCTGTGT
>NC_068986.1:15450466-15453259 GCF_001194135.2 Octopus bimaculoides | reverse complement strand
GTGTGTGTGTGTGTGTCTGTCTGTGTGTGTCTGTGTGTGTGTGTCTGTGTGTGTGTCTGTGTGTGTGTCTGTGTCTGTGTGTCTGTGTGTGTCTGTGTGTGCGTGTATAATGTAGATAAATATAGGAATAATAAAGATAAATATGTAAATAAAAGACGTGATAGAGAGGAGGAAAAGGTTTAAGGAGGAGTAACTGTATAAGGAGATGTGGGGTTTTGCAAGGGAGGTGTTTGTTGGAATCGCCAACACGAAGCTGTCTGCGAATGAGGCACTTCGCTACCATTTGTACAAAAGCGCGAAATACATTGCCAAAACTCTGGAAAGTATCAGAAATTTTCGCCGGAGAATTTCTACAACTACATCGGCCCAAATTACTGCCCTCCTAACTCCTTCTTTGTAATGCCGTGGATTAAAATGCATGGAGTGCGATTCAGAAAGAAACCGATTACTTTTCTTGTAACACCACGGCTGCATTGGTCGTTAAGATCAAGGAGACGCTCAGAGATCTTCCAGGAAATACACTGAGGATAGCATGCCCCCAAGTACCAGAAACTTCTTGAGAATGTGGGAGATATGAAGGGTGGAAATGGGAGATATTAACGGTGAATAAACATCATCTACCAGATGATATTTTTGAATGGAACATATATTATATATCTATATATATATATATATACTAAATCCCCCCAAAAACGAAGAACAACCACAAAAAACAACAACACAGGGACGTGGTACATGTAAAGTGTTAAGAGAAACTCAGGGAAGGGAAAATGTTTTAGCATTTCAGGCAAAGCTCTTCTTCGGAAACACAGAAAAGTTCAAGAGAAAAGGAAGACGGTGGAAGCCTATATATATATATAATTTAGGGGGAAAAAACACAATTATTGAATTCATCCATGAAAAGCTACAATCACATATAGAAAAAATGTAATAAGTAAATACACTAAAAAGACCTGTAATAAAAATCAAAATAGTACAAAGTAATAAATATTAAAATAGTAAAAATGACTATACATATATATCGAGAGGCAGACAGACAGACAGACAGACAGACAGACAGACAGACAGACAGAGATTGAGAGAACTAGATTATATTGTTCGGATTAAATAGAGCTGAAGGGAGAGAAATCTAAAGACTGGAAGATAAGGATCCTGATGTAATCAGCCTCTCGTTAGAAGTGGGGGAAAATGTAGAAAAAGCAAGCATGAATCATACTTGCTTCAATAGATATGTGAGAATATGTGTGGCTTGAGTGTTTAATATAAACGTATTAAATGGATTATTCTGACAGTTAATGCTCGTAGGAAAAAAGTTATTCATTGAAATGTAAAATTTTAACCAGGCAATGTTTGCAAGAAACTGTCAATAATATATCTAAAGGATAAATATGATATTTTTCAAAGATATAGATATGATGTAAAGATAGCAATTTTTTCAGAAATGATTCGGTTTTGCTGATGCAAATATTTAATTTAAATAAAGGTGAATGATCGCTAGAACAGATGAAAATGTACCAAGGATTAATATTGCCATTAAAAGTGATGTTGCTTTTAGTTAATTTCTTACAATGTGACATAATATAACTTTAAAAATATAAATCAGGGAAGATAATATTTTGAATTATGCAAAATGTATTGTCTCACTAGGAACGTTAATTAAAATAGCTGATTAAATATTTAAATGAAGATCCAGTAAAATGTAAATAAATCACTGATATAAGGAGTTCTCGAATTTATATAAGCGAAATGTTTTAAAAATTGCTATAAAATTAACATCTCGAAACACTTTTCCGATTAATAAATAAAAGTGTTAATGTTGGCATCGTGACTAACATTCCAATACGTGTCAAATAAATCATTGGTAAATATAACAAAATATTTGTATAATATATTAGTATTGAAGAATAACAGAATATATTTCATGCACACATATATACAAGTCTACTTCCCAACCATATGCTTTTGTGTTCAGTTCCAAAGAGTGAAACCTCGATCCAAATGTCGTCTGCTACAGCTTCGAGTAAAGCAAAGGCTCGGCAGTGGATTTGGTTGACGGAAACGGAAGGAAGCGTTTTCGTTTGTATTTGTCCCCACCACAGCTTGACAAGTGTAGCTTTTTATGTAACGTAGCGGTCCGGCATGAAGATGCCGATAGAATAAGTACAAAGCATAAACATATACTGGGGTTTATTTGTTCGACTGAACCCTTGAATGTGGTGCCCTAGCACGGTCGCAACTAAAGTTTGAAACAAGTAAAATACAGAAGATATCTACATACACACACACACAGAGAAAGATCAGTTGGAAACCCACACTTGCCCTTCAACGACAAACTAATGACAATCTTAAGCTATGCAACATTCCCTTTTCTTCCTGAGTAAACAAAGCATTAGAACGCAGGACTTGGCACCAGTCTTCGTTCTCCTCCGTTCAAAGATTTGAGCAAATCGATTCCAGTATCGAGACCAACTTCATGCAAGCATGAAGGCACGCTGGCAAAACGCAGCTTCTCTAAATGGAAACCTTACAAGTCACTATGGCACGAAGCAAAGATAGCCTTGTCGTCCCCCTCAAGAAAAAACATAGTAAACGATATATAGGCACTCAAGCAAATTGAGTCCTCAACTTGTCCCGTTTGCTAAAAGGTTTGCAAGGTACCAAGTGGGCCTGAAGAGACACGTTCGTGTCCATAGAATATGATTAAAATTTTATTTTACCAAACCGTTATCTATCGTTCACGACAATAAAATCCACTATATATATGTAAGTGTGTATATATATATATATATATAT
>NC_068986.1:15449420-15450073 GCF_001194135.2 Octopus bimaculoides | reverse complement strand
ATATATATATATATATATAGGCACACAGTAATCCGTGGACTATCACGGGTGCTAAGTTCCAAAACACCCCACGATAGGTGAAAATCCACGTAGTAGAAACAGTATTGTGATGTATAAAGGCGGTTTAAAGGCGATGAGCTTGCTGGCAGAAACGATAGCACACCGGACGAAATGCTTAGCTGTATTTCGTCTGTCGTTACGTTCAGAGTTCAAATTCCGCCGAGGTTGACTTTACCTTTCATTCTTTCGGGTTCGATAAATTAAGTACCAGTTACGCACTGGGGTCGATATGATCGACTCAATCCGTTTGTTTGTCCCCTCTGTTTAGCCCCTTGTAGGCAATAAAGAAATAAGAAATAGTATTGTGATGTATATTTCTAAAATCTTTTTTTTTGTAATTTTTGTATATTTATTTTATTATAAATGCAAAATAACACCACAGAGGAACCTACGTAATATTAAATAATAAACTGTGATAGGTGAACTACGATATGGTGAGGTATTACTATATATAAATATATACATATATATATATATATATATATATACAAAAACTCACCTGTGGGGTTTTGCTAAGACTGTTAACAGATACTATATAATTTATAAAATTTTGTTTTATAAAAAAATATATATTTAATATATATATATATATA
>NC_068986.1:15446813-15447881 GCF_001194135.2 Octopus bimaculoides | reverse complement strand
TGTGTGTGTGTGTGTGTGTGTGTGTGTGTGTGTGTGTGTGTGTGCTTGTGTGTGCTTGTGTGTATTAGGTTTCAGCAACAGAAAGTTTATTGTTAATAAATATTAAGCGTTCCGTTTATAAAACTATACAAATGCATGCGTGTGTGCGTGTGTGTGTTTGTATGTGTTTGTGTGTGTTTGTGTGTGCGTGTGCGCGTTTGTGTGTGTATGTGTGCGCGCGTGTGTATTTGGTTTCAACAAAAAAAAGTGTTTTGTTAATAAATACTACGCATTCAGTTGACAAAACGAATCGTATATTTCAATTTACATTTTATAAAACTGGTTGTACAAACTTAAAAATCTGAAGTACATTGTACAGGAAGCGCCGACGGTAAAGAAATAAGATTTGAGGATGTTCAAAGTATAAGTAATTTTTAAAATATATGTATATTGAATATAATTCAGAATACTAGTGTTGGATTTTATCTCAAAATATCTATAAAATTTCTAACAGAAATTTAATTTAGTAACATTTATGTATAGTATTAAATTGATACAGTGCATTAGTTATCATGAATGTAAGAAGAAAAAAAGCATTATGAAAGCATATAAACTTTTGTTGAAGTTACATGAAAGTTTGGAAAATAATTATAGCACTAATGTCATTTATGAAATATAAATATATCTCACGATGTATTAAGAAACACCGGATACTGAAATATTGTATAAGAGATGGAGACCGTTGGGTGATATATATTCATAGAAGAAAAAATTGTGTAGATATAAAATACATTACAATGCGAATGAAAAATTGATATTTATGTAAATATATATGTATACATACAATCATATATACATGTGTGTGTGCGACTGTGTATGCGTTTGTGTGCAACATGTGTACAAGCCCATATATATATATATATATATATAGATAGATAGATAGATAGATAGATAGATAGATAGATAGATAGAAAAGAATAACAAAAATGGGACAAGAATGAAAAACATCCTGACAGGCGATATGAAAAAAAAACAAGGACGCGTCAGTCGAGTTCCAGATTATTTTTTGCAATTTCGGCTATATATATA
>NC_068986.1:15442081-15446266 GCF_001194135.2 Octopus bimaculoides | reverse complement strand
ATATATATATATATATATATATATATATATATATATATATATATATATATACACGCACACATTCTGTTTTAACTGTCGTATGGAAGAGTACTAAACACCATAATAGAGGTTAATAATATACTTTATTTCAGTCGACTCGCTCCTGCGATGCTGTGGGTTTCATGTGTAATTACACAGGACCTTCAAACACATTCGTATAAATGAGTGGTAACGTATTTCATTGATATCCTTATATCTAATGAGAAAATATGTATTTGCACCACTGAGCTGACAATATATGATGGGGTCTCTATGAGCAATATTTACTGCATTTTTCACATTAAAAAACACATTTTTGAAGATGTTTAGTATTTTGCAAAACTATATCGGCTCAACAAATGAACTTTTTACAATATTTTAGGGAAACTATTTCAGAAGATTATCTCACTTCCGTTTGAGCATACAAAGGATGATTTTAGGTTCGGTAAAATAAATAAGACATATAAAGAGAATTTGCCTCTTCAATTATCCCCAATTACATCATATTTGAGAAAAGTCTCATACATATCACTATCCGATCGACTGCCGGTTTTACGCTAAAATTTGAAACCATTAATATTATTGGCGAGTTGGCAGAATCGTTAGCACGCCGAGCATTTCGTCCATCTTCCTGTTCTGAGTTCAAACTCCGCCAGTGTTCATTTGCCTTTCATTCTTGCGGCGATTGATAAATTGAATACCTGTGAAATACTAGGGTCAATGTAATCAACTTATCCTCACCCCAAAAATTTCAGTCCTTGTGCCTATAGTAGAAATTATTATTTCAATTTAAACTCACAGCTTATTTTGCTGAGTATGGTAGAAAGTGCCAGCTGTCCCCAGTCAATAAACTAAGGGGATACTTGTTTACTGATCATGCTTTAAGAACCCTGAGGAGAACTCTTGCAGTTCCATGCAATTATGATTTTTGTAGGAGTTCTATATTTACATTGGTACCAATATTTCTGAGTAACGTAAGTAGTTCAGTGCTGATACGTTCAAACGCGCCAATTACTATTGGTATCACATCCTCTCACTTCATTGCCTACATCCTGCGTATTTCCTACTTCAAATAAACATAGGTTCTCCTTTTTCTCTTCTATCCTGCTGTTATGAGGACATACTGTGTCGATTATCAGGCACGTTTTTCTTTCCTGTCACCACAACAATATCAGTTGTGTTTTTTGTTTCCGATGTCTTATCTGATTATTACAGGATTTTGCAATCTTCATTCCCGTTAACCCCCTCTGGGGTTTGGTCATAGAACGACATTGCTCTTTAAAGGCCATAAATTTCCACAGAGCTCTCAATTGATATTATTTGCCGCATTGTCATGTCATCTTTTGTATTCGCAAATTTCGGGCACATACTGTTTCATCGTTCTCACAGCACATTCTGCATTTGTCATTCTAAGTCGTGTTTTCAATTCTACACTTAACATAGTTAATCATCAATGCTCGTTAATATGCTGCACATATAATTGCTACTGTTTCTATATTCTGGTCATTTCTCCGCATCCATAACCATCGGCCTTTGTATCTGTCTTGGAGCTCATATCTCATGAAAATTGACCGCACATTTTTGTCTTTCAATACTGTTTCTTTTTTTATGTTCTTTTCTTCTTTATGTTATTCTTCTTAACACAGTTATCAATTTTAACGATACCAGATTTCTTCACAAGTATCGGCGACAGTGCTACGGCATTTTTTTACATACCGCACTAAGCTATTTTCATCTGTTTCAACACAACCCTGACAACTGATCGAGCAACTACCATGCTTACTTCTGGATAAGTACAACCTGTCAGTGTCACTCTTGAGATCGAATGTTCTGTGCACTTTCAATAATTTCCGTTGTTTCGATTCCATATTCATCAAGTCTTTTGCCAGTTTATGATTCTAGCTCCATACTGAAGTGATGCTAACGCCCATATATTTAATACTTCGATTATATTCCATCCAGTTAATTTTCAGCGCAACACCAATCTTAGTCCGCGGAAATATTCTTTCCTCAGCTTTTCTTTCATTTCTTTCTCTGTGATTTCATTGACCTCTAATATGCCAAGGTACTTATAGCCTTCCTCTTCAATTTGTTCCATTAATTCTCCATTTGGTAAATTTATCCTTGCCAGGGTCGGTACCTTGCGTCTTTTCAGGTTCATTATACCGCATTTCTTGTGTCCGAATTCCACCTTAACATCAGTACTAAAACGGTAGGCCGTGTTCACCAAGGAACTTACTTGTACCTCATCCTTGCCCTACAGCTCCATATAAACCATGAATACATGATGGTTGATTCTTTGCCTTTTTTTTTCATTTAACTGATATCCCAGGTTCAGTTTCCTCAGCACCAAGGATCACACAAAGTAGAAAAAGCAACGGAGACAGTATGTCTCCCAGGAAAATCCTCCTGATGATGCCCAAGCGGCCAAAGCTTTGTCCGTGCGTGGTCATCTTAGATTTCCAATCAACCATACACCCCTTCAGAAAATCATATCTAAATGCTCGATGGTCCACGTATGTGGAACGATGTTGTAAACTGTGTGGTAATCTCAAATTTGTCCTGCTTTGCTTGTGTATCGATAATTGCTCTTTGGTATCTCTGCGTCTCCATCGGTAAAATACGGTTATTTCTTCCAAATTTGTACATTTCTTCCGCAAACTTTGCTGACAGTAACTTCCACAAGAATGGAAGGCATAAAATCGTGTTGTAATTGTCGGCAGCATTTCTTTTCGATATGTCCTTCATACACAACACTGTTCTTTAGTCAAACACCTGGAGATTTCTTCTCCATGGATCAGTGCATTAAATTGCTCCGCAATCGATTTACCGTACCTACAGACCTTTTTTGTTTTATCCAAAATCCTTATATATCATCAGGCTCTGCTGATTTCTAATAGCTCATATTGATATAAGATCACCGTATCGCTCACATATTGTTGAGATGCGTGTGTCTAGTGTAGTTTTATCAGACCGATAGTCATAATGTGTATATTAAACTGCTCCCAAAAATAAATTATATGTGTGTGTGTATGTGTGTGTGTGTGTGTGTGTGTGTGTGTGTGTGTGTGTGTGTGTGTGTGTGTGTGTGTGTGTGTGTGTGTGTGTGTGTGTGTCTGTGTCTGTCTTCGTGTCTGTGTCTGTGTAATATATATGTGGTTATATATATTTGTATAAGTGTAACAATTACTTGCAGTGGGTAGCTTGTAACTCGCATTCGCGAACTGTTTTAAAAGGCCATGTAGTGGTCTCCAACTGACACCGACATACGTTAGACTCTATACGTATATAAGCTTTGACTTTATATACAGTCATGGTGATGACTGTATATATAAATACAACGGAGAAGAGGTAGAAACGATGACTAAGAAATGGGGAATAAAAGATGAATGAGTGGGAAAATACTTAGAACTGGTGTAGTGGAACAAACTTTAGTAATAGAAAAATAATTTATAGTCACACACTAGGGTGAAAGGCAATATACAGAAATAATAAACCAATATTTTATTTGAATTCTTTTAAATTATTTCATTACGTATTTCATAAAATCTTCGAAACATTTATGCGTTTAACTTGCTCTGTATTTCATTTCTCTTTAACTTGTATATTTTCTAATTTTAATTATAAGTTTTAAGAGAGTTATCTTTTTACGTAATTATATCCCTTCCTTTCGGTTTTTAAGGTTTTAAATATGTCAAATTATATGAAATAAAACAGAACTAACGTCCCTTTTAATAGCCGTATTAACTTCGGTAGACTTATCTCTTCTATCGATAATTGGTGCGTATTCATATTACAGATATGTTTTATAGCGAACATCGAATTGGTTTCAAAAACAGCTGCCTGTTTAACTCAGCCTTTTTCTTTTGAATATGGTTTACATATCTCATACAGTTCTTCCTTTCCTTCATTCTTGGGCTACATTTAGAATGACTATGGCCATGCTGAATGCATTACATTTCAGGGTTTAGACTAATCTATCTACTACAGTGCAAGTTTCAGCAAGCCACCTATTTCAAAGATCATTGTTTTCCTAAACCAGTAATTTTCGGTTCATATTCAGGCATAAACATAGATTACGCCTGTCACTTGATGAAAATCATAAACACACAGACACACACATATATCTACATATACATGCAATATATATATATATATATATATATA
>NC_068986.1:15438217-15440849 GCF_001194135.2 Octopus bimaculoides | reverse complement strand
TATATATAAACACACGCATACATTTATATATACATACATAAATATGTGTTATTTACAAATCTTAGGGTAGCAAAAAATTTACAAATTCTTTTTGTTACCAGTTGCCTAGCGAGAAGAAAAAACTAGTCAATAGACTATATATTATTTATATAAATACAGTGTACATTTAAATACATAAGAGCGATGTCCATAATTATACGAATGATAATGGTACACCAGGCACATGCATTCACAACCATGGTGATCTTATATGAAAATAAACAGCGCATGATCTTGCAGGTGGTGCCCAGTTACACTTTTCTTCGGGTTCAGTTGCCCATCTCGCTCAAAAGGTTCCTGAATAAAGGTTGTTTAAGGATGTTGAACGAAACACTATTGTTTCCAAATGTGAATTATCCAAACCCCCAAAAATTCCTCTGAACACATGGCTATGATGCTCCTTCGCTACTTTTCGTCGTGGTTAGATATACACATATCGTTGGACACTAAGCGACATGCTCAGCAGGTTAAGGTCAAGCAACTGGCAAGTAAATCTGTGGAATTGAGCAGAATATTGGCTGTAGCCCATCTTTTATACCAAGAGAAAACAATGTACAGGATAACACACTTCCAATCAGTTAAGATCAGAAGCAATGAGAGCCACTGCCTAGTAAGGCATCAGGACATTTATTATTATTATTATTATTATTATTATTATTATTATTATTATTATTATCATTATAATTGAGCTGGTAGTTTCCTCGCGCGGCCAGAAAAAACAAAAACCTAGTGGTATTTTGTTCCTCTTTATGCTACGCGTTTGAAATTCCGTCAACTTCGACTTAAACATTTAATCCTTTCTCTGTCGATGACAGAAGTACCAATGGAAAGCAGTCGTCGAGGAGTTCAGCTAGCTTTCCACATTTCAGCAATTTCAGATCGTGTACCTATAGTAGAAAGGATGGATTTTCTAAATACCAAATTAGTAAATTCAATTATTTTTTTAGTACCAAACCGATCGCACAATATTTCAAAATAGCTGCAAAACAACCTTTTACATACAAAATTGGACAAGCCAGATTATTTCAGTCACGAATGTCAATACGGTTTTTAAGCAGCGAGTTCGTCGATAGGTTAGAAAGGTGCATCAAACAGAATTGAATTGTGCAGCATATGCAGCTGTTGCTACTACGCTTCTATCCACGGGCATATTATGCATGTTGGTATAATGTTTTCGATCCTCGTGACATAGAGTCTTGTCTCAAAAAATCTATAAATATGTTGCATATGATATGGCATAATACTCTCACACGCACACACACACACACACACACAGAATATGTATACAATTGTAAATAAGTAATTCTATTGTAAACATATGTTATATAAATTATATATTAGATGTATCGACAAAATTTGTTCCATTTGTATAATCATTTCATCTGTGAACAAACACATCCAAGCACACGCAAGCATGTATATGGTTCGACACACTTATAAATATACTTGAAACACTCACACATATTCACACATACACACACATGCACACACGCCTCAACACACATACGCATGCGTGTATGATAGTGGTTATGTGCGTGTATGTGGTTGTGTGTGTGCGTGCTTGTGTGTGAGAGGCTGGTGTGTGCATGTGTTACAAGAACCCTGGATGTGAGGCTATTGTATGTATCTAGGTGTAAATATCTAAGTATTCGATTCGTTCGTATCTGCAAGATATGCTATCAATAGTGTACGTTACGTACCCATTTTACATATTGTATAGATCGAGTACATTCAGGAGTTCAAAGAAGCTGGCATATATCGATTAAATAATATATGACTATGGTAATTTCTGGATATCTACACACACAGACACACATATACAACACGTACGCACAAAGACACCCATATACACAGACATATGTATGCATATATGTATATGTATATGCAGTACATGTTCATATATATATATATATATATATACAGACCCAACAGATATGTCCATTTGGTAAGCAAGACGTGTATCGATATAGACATATGTATACACACATGTGTGTATATATGGATGTATATATATATATATATATATATATATATATATATATATATATATATATATACGTGTGTGTGTGTATAAGTATAAGCGTGTGTATGTTTGTGCGTGTGGGCAAATGTGTGTCTCTTTTTGCATTTTGAGGCGAGCGTCATCCTTATGCATAACATATTTATTCCCGTCCGGTCTTGCAGTTTCTCTTTATTCCTCTATATATATGCGTGTGCTTGTTCCTAAACAATCATTCACATACACACAGATAGATAGATAGATAGATAGATAGATAGATAGATAGATAGATAGATAGATAGATAGATAGATTGAGAAAGCGACGTAGGTAATTGTGTATGATTTCACGCGTATGTATGTATGTATATATATTAGGTATGTATGTATTTATGTATGTATATACGTAAATATGTTAGTGCGTGCGTGCCTGCCTGCGTGCGTACGTGCGTGCGTGCGTGCGTGCGTGCGTGCGTGCGTGCGTGCGTGCGTGCATCGGTGTATGAATGCATACAAGCAATTAGATATATGAACATATATTACTGAAATATATACATGTATATACATATATATGAGTATTTAAATGTACACATACAC
>NC_068986.1:15433474-15437893 GCF_001194135.2 Octopus bimaculoides | reverse complement strand
ATATATACATATATATATATATATATACATATATATATAGTGATACTCCCACATATACATAGAGACATACATACGCATGTACACGTACATACATATGATGTGCAAATATCCGATGCAGATACACAACCATTAATGCATATCGGTAATGCACTGCTAGTCAGTTCATCCAAAAATACTTCGGTTGATAGTTTCTGGCCAGTTATGTTGTGGCTGAATGGGGAAGAAATAGAAGACTAAAAGACAGGCAAATGAGAGAGAGAGAGAGACAAGGCATGAAAGCAACAGAGTGGACAGAGACAGAGGAGAAATGGGAGCGGTGTTGGAGACTTGTCATTCTCTGATAGATGAAACAAAATGTGATATAGTTTGGGCAGTTTTTTCTTCTTTTTATTAATTTACACAAATAAAAGCAGAGAGAAAAATTGCTGCTTAACGTTGTGTTGTATATGTAGAATATGGTGATATCCAATGAACGTCAGGAAATCATTAATGCATATTGGTTATTCAATGAAAGAAAATATTTCATTTGATTTTCCTTTTTTTTATTTTAGTTGTACGCGTAATTCCTTTTGTGTTTGTATGCCGTCGTGTTTGCATGTGTAAGGATGTGTTTGATTTACTTGTGTATCTATGTGTGTGTATTTGTGTGTGTGAGCCTCTGTGTATGGAGGATGTTAGCGTGTGTGTATGTGTGTGTCTGTGTGTGTGTGTGTGTGTGTGTGTGTGTTGGCCGTTTTTCCTTCTTTTAGTTGTGGCTGGTCAGCTATTCTGGATGCTAGTTGTGTCCAGACGTAATATGCGCAAAGAAATATGGAGGACGCTATCGCGGAAAAAAATTGAAGAAAGAAAAGACGACGAATAGAAAGTGACCTACAGACGTGTTATTTTTTTTTTTTTATTTTACCTTTCTTTTGATGTTAGATTAACTGATACTGCAGATCAGCAGTTAAAGCTAATTTTAAAAATGAAGTCGACGTCGTTTCTATTTATTTAGATCCAACACAGTTTTACTGATCAAAAATATATCAAACAATGGTCAATATGTAACAATCTTACTTTTTATCTGGAGTAATGTATTTTTATTTAAGGTGGTCGAAAATACTTTTACTGGTATTACTAGCAAATGACGGTACGATATAATGGTTCTTTCGTTCAGTCAACTAATTGACCATTTTTGCGTTTACTTAAGCCAAAGATTGCTGCGTTACAGAAAATATTACTGTTTTGCATGAAATAATTCAATTTATTTGCTGCAATCATGTTCGTTGCATAAAACATCGTTCTATAACATGCACGTACGTACATACATACATACATACATGCATACATACATACAGACAAACAGACAGACAGACAGACAGACATATGTACATGTTTACAAGCATGCTTACGTTCGTACATATATCCATATATACACATACATACTTACACACACATGCATACACACATATGTACATGCATGCATACGTACGCACATATATCTATATACACATACATAAACACATATATATGTACATACATACATACAGACATACACATTTACGTACATAATTACATACACAAAAACATACATCCACATACATACATGCACACATACTTATACTAACATTCATTCATACATACGTACATGCATGCATCCATATGTACATATATCCATATACATATACACATATGCATATATACAGACATACATAAACACATACATACATACATACATTGATACATACGCACATACATGTATGCATACATACGTACATATATCCATATACAAATATATATATACGACGTCGAGGGTTCCAGTTGATCCGATCGACGAAACAGCCTGCTCGTGAAATTAACGTGCAAGGGTACAGACACGTGTACCGTTAACGTAGTTCTCGGGGAGATTCAGTGTGACACAGTATGTGACAAAGCTGGCCCTTTGAAATACAGGTACAACAGAAACAGGAAGAGAGAGTGAGAGAAAGTTGTGGTGAAAGAGTACATCAAGGTTCGCCACAATCCTCTGCCGGAGCCTCGTGGAGTTTAAAGTGTTTTCGCTCAATAAACACTCACAACGCCCGGTCTGGGAATCGAATCCGCGATCCTACGGATCCGCAAGTCCGCTGCCCTAACCACTGGGCCATTGCGCCTCCGCACACACATATATACACATGCATATGTACATCTGTAAATACATATATACGCACACATACATACAAGCATACATATATACATATATACACAGACATTCGCATACTTACATACACTCATACAAAGATACATGCAAATACCCATACATATATACACACACAAACGTACATAGATATATACACACAATTAAACAACTAAAAGTACGTTCCATCATAGAGGTCAGCCCTCCTACTGATGAGAATAGTTCTTTGAAAATCTAACAGAAGGAGGTTAACTACGGACAATTGCATCAAAGCCTTCAGCCTCTATACCCAGATAATACATTTACATTTTTACCAACAATAATTGGTACATTTGACTTAGCGAGTAAATAAATGCCTTAGTGACAATCTAGATAACTAGGTTTTCCAGAAAATGAAATCAACCATATAACTCCCATATCAGAAATACAACCTGTAAATGGAACAGTTAAGATATGCAAGACTCTATTCAAGTTTAAAATGTGACATTGTGTTTGTTATCTATATCCCAACGATTAAACATACACTGGAAGGCACCTTCTTTCATAGAAAAATAGTTTAAGTAATGAAAAAGAGAAGAGAAATAAAGAGAACACCTATGCTGAACTATTGAGTAATCTGCAATTACTCTATCCAGATTACAATTTCAGGTTTATACCTGCAATTATCGGGGCCTTGGGATATGTAATACACTTCCTAAACACCAGTCTTGAGAAATTAGGGTTCTCAAAAAACCAGAAAGGAGAAAGCTAATTAGGAGACTAAACACCCAATCCATTACTGAAAGTGTAAAAATCAGTAAACCTTTCCTGGAGTTCATCATTTAAATATATATGAGCATGTCTAGATATGCGAGTATACGCATGAGAATACATACATAAAAGATACAAATCTGCACATACCTACATATGTACATACAAACAAAAATACCCTGTTGTCGATGTTGAAATTCCAATGAAGGAGCCTTGGATCTAGGTTAGAAACCGGTTATTTCTCCATTCACAAGAAATCTTAAAATAAACTGAATAATGATGTACATACATACATATATACATACATAATACATACATACATACGTTGTTGATGTTGAAATTCCAATAAAGGAACCTTGGATCTAGGTTAGAAACCGGCTCTTTCTCTGTTGGCAACAACTCTTAAAATAAAACTGAATAATGGTATATATACATAGAACAAACAAATGCATTTCAGCATCTCCTTCGATTTCTTATTCGCTGGCGTCTACGTGAGTTACATGAGATAAACAAATCACGGTTCCCAGTAAATTAAAAATGGAAATCTCTTATTGATGAGCCTTAACTCAATAATTGACACGTTGACAATTTCAGTAATTTAAAAGAATTTCAAAACAATTTAGTAATAAGTTTCTCGTACGAAGTAGTTTCACCAAACAGAATTAAATTCGCAGAACTTATATCCCAGTCTTCCAGATTAAATACTTCCCATCAGTGAAGAACAGAATCAACAATACAATCATATAGTTAAGTGCACGAAGCAAATGTCAGGATGAATATAAGATATCTATCACAAATTCTTTACTCAGAAAGACATATTCAATATCCCGTAGCACTTCAATATATGAGAAACAAGTAAATACATTTAATAGTGCCCCCACCGCTGCACTTCCATAGAAGCAATACGAAATATCTTATTAAAAATACTTAAACTGAAGAAAAGTACAATACCAGTCCATAATCTCAAGCAGATATAAATATGACGTCAGTAAACTCAACTCAGACGAATTAGCAAAATGATTCGCAATTAACTATGGATGAAACGAAGAATATTTTGTTTTATGGACACAAACGTGACTTCGTGGTAAGAAGTTTACTTCATAACCACATGGTCCCAGGTTCAGTCCCTCATTGTGCCATCTTGGACAAATGTTGTCTACTGTAACCGCGAATCAACCAAAGATTTGTGAGTCAGACATGGTAGAGGGAAAATGAAAGAAGACTGTCGTATATATATATATATATATATATATATATATATGTGTGTGTGTGTGTGTGTGTGTGTGTGTGTGTGTGTGTATATATTCTTTCTCAGACTGGAGCGAACACGACACAATGAAGTAGAGAAATTTGAAAAGACAACACGAAACCGGTTATTTCTCAAAATACAATGTTTATATACCAAAAAGATTTTCTAACATTTTTCTAACATTTTTCTAACATTTTTCTGACATAATTTAAATATATACTTTAACCATGTAACAAAAGCCTTCTGTAGTTTTTTCACTCTTATT
>NC_068986.1:15430805-15433337 GCF_001194135.2 Octopus bimaculoides | reverse complement strand
TATATATATATATATATATATATATATATATATATATATATGTTTGTTTGTGGCTGTGGGTGTGTATCTGTGCATATGTGAGTGTGTGCGTGTGTGTTTGTGTGTGTGTGTGAGTGTGTGCTTGTGTATGTATCCGTATGCGTCTTTGTGTCTGTGTTTGTACTCCACAACCGGTGTTGGTGTGTTTATGTCCTCGTAAAATAGCGGTTCGCCAATACGACTCACAGAATAAGTACCTAGCTTATAAATAATAGCACTGGCGTCGATACAATCGAATGAGAATTCTTAAAGGTGATGCCCCCAGCATGGCCGTGGTCTAATGAGCGAAACTTGTTTACAGCATTGGACTGCGGCCATGCTGGAGCACCGCCTTGAAGGATTATTTTTATATTCACTTTTCAAGTCGAACTGACCGATCTCAATGCTTGTGTCACATATCTTACGTCTGGAACTTTTTCTATCGGTTTGTTTCACTAAACTGCTGAGATACAGGGACGTTAACAAACCAACACCACTTCTCATGTGTTGGGTCTGACGAACACAAACACAGACACCAGAGACCCTCGCTTTACTCCCGAACCGCATGGCTCCAAGTTCAGTCACACAGTGTGCTACGTTGGGCAAGTGTTTCTACTATAGTCTCGGGCGGACGAAGACCTTGTGAGCGGAATATATATGTATGTGCGTGTGTGTGGCAAATGAAACACGAGAGATGGAATATACCTGGTACCTTACTGGCTTTACCAGTAAGCTACCAGGTATAAACCATTCGTTTTATTATCCATTATATATATTAATAATATGACAATAAAAGAATGAATGAGACCTCAATATTATTTAAATAGGGTAAGTTATCTCAAAATATAATATAGGACAATCAGTTAGTTGTCGTAATAACACTCAGAGTTTCGGATGTCGGGGCTGAAGCCTGCTCCGGCATCTCATCAGATACTGAGATGCCGAAGCAGGCTTCAGCCCCGACATACGAAACTCTGAGTTTTATTATGACAACTAACTGTTTGCCAATATTGTTGTGTGTGTGTGTGTGTGTGTGTGTGTGTGTGTGTGTGTGTGTGTGATCAAATGAGGAATATTTTTTAGTATAGCCTCCCTTACAATCTATGCACTTCTTAAATCGGTGTTGCAGTGCTTTGATCCCATTGGTCAAAAATGTCAACAGCCCATATAAGGTCATCATCCCTAAGATACGCGTTCTTAACTAAGTATTTGCCATGATAAAGGACATGTGAGAGCCAGATGGGGTCGAAGCAGGAAGATGTGGGTGGTGGTCAACGAGTTGAAGCCCACAGTCATGCACAGCATCAATTGAAACCAAGGACTTGCATGCTGGAGCAATAATTCTAATAAAATAACTCAGGTAAACAGATAGATAGATAAATCGAAAGATAGATAGATAGATAGATAGATAGATAGATAGATAGATAGATAGATAGATAGATAGATAGACAGACAGACAGACAGACAGACAGACAGACAGATAGATAGATAGATAGATAGATAGATAGATAGATAGATAGATAGATAGATAGATAGATAGATAGATGTGAAGGGCTAGTTTCAGTTTCTCCATACAAAGGTCATTCACATGGATTTGATTGACCCGGGAGTAAAGCAGATGGTACTTACCCAACATTATATTCTGTAGCTCTGAAACTGAAACCAAGCGGTTATATGGCGAAATTCTTAACCAAACAACCATGTCTATAATAAAAATAGAAATTTCTTTCGGTTTCTGTCTACCAAATCCACTCAAAAGGCCTATCTTAAATTTTCGGTGACAATGTCTTGTAGAAAACGTTGTCCATGTAGCTTTAATCTGATTTTCCACTGAAACACTTTTATTTATTGTTACTTCCTCTAAAATACCGTACAGCAGCATGATTTTCTGTTAATCTATTTAGTGTTAAATGGAATAAGTAACCTACATTTGAAATTTTGTTCAATGTGATTAAAATTAATATAAAATGTAATGATTTTTTTTTTCTATGTTGCTTCAGCACAAACCATGTCTGGGTGATACTTGTGATGGCATCTGTGTGTAGAATGCAAATAAGTAAGCTCACATTTAATTCCTCAATATACACCTCAAGCGAATGTACTTATGGAAAAAAAATGGCGCCTTCTATTCAAGCACATTTTTTCTTTCTTGTCAATTTTTTTTCGTGTTTTTTTTATTTTTTTTTTTGATAATTATCTCTGAAGTACATCTTCACTAATCTAGGTTGAATTCGAGTAGACGCATATACAAGACGACGAGAGAATTCAGTGATGCAAAGACTGCCCTGAGGTTTAAACACAAATATATATTTACGTATACAATGAACTAGAAATATTTGTTTAAAAATATACGAATTGTTCTCAATTATGTATATATATGTGTGTGTGTCTGCGTGTGTGTATATGTGTGTGTGTATTTGTTTGTATGTGATTGTACATGTACAGTATATATCATTTATGGGCTGCACTCAGTATAGGAGTGCAAATATATATATATATATATATATATATATA
>NC_068986.1:15428457-15430739 GCF_001194135.2 Octopus bimaculoides | reverse complement strand
TATATATACGTACATACATATATATATACATATATATATATATATATATATATATATATATGTGTGTGTGTGGGTGTGTGTGTGTGTATGTATGTATGCATGTATATATATCTATGTGTGTGACTTTGTGTCTGAGTTTGTTCACGCGCAGCATCACTTGATAGCCGATGTTAGTCACCGTAACGTAGCGTTTCGGCAAAAGAGACCGATAGCATAAGTACCAGGCTTACAAAGAATAAATCCTGGGATTGATTTGTTCGACTAAAAAGTAGTACTCCAGCATGGCCGCACTCAAAATCATTGAAACCAATAAAAGAATAAGAGAATATGTATATATCAGGATCGCAGTATTCTCATGAGCTAATATAAGATCATATCGCTTGCGTGTCTTTGTATACATAAATGAAGTAAGATATTTTCATAGTCGACCGGCTTCGCTTGTGCTAACCTTGACTAAGTAGTTACTGTTAACGTTACAATTTCATACTTTCTTAAAATGTTCTTATTTCATGTTAGTAGAAGTTAGGATATCTTGTAAAATCCTTTTTCCTACCAACATGGAATGAAATTTGATTACGTGTCCCAAAATATCTTTTGCGATTAGCTTTGAAGCTTACAACATAATTAAACACCAGGTTCTTAGTTGGAGCAGAATGATACTTGCTACTTAGGCTGTACCAGAGGTTATCAACCATTTTTTTGCCCATGGTTCCCTTTGTTTCCTCTTTTATTGGGATGCATCCTCTTAAACATTCCATGATTTTAAAAATCCTATTGTATTTTATATTTAAATATTATTATGAACTCTATCTACAATTTTGAAATTATTTTGTGTATTTTGAGCTACAAACAATTTATTGCACATAATCTTTAATCACAGATTCTTATATGGACTCCAATTGAGAGCCACTAGTCATAAGTATCATATTATCTGCCAGACGAGAGACTACGTTTTAATATATTTATGTTCTTTACTTTTAACATTTCACTAAATATTACAAAAATCCTCCCACAATTTACACTTACTAAGTAGAGATAGTAACGATACGCTTCACACTGTAATGGCGGCCTTCATAGAGCTAATATTGCATCATTTTCGTTTCCTTTAGGTGACTAGCATGCAGAATGCTTACCGTGCGGGGGGGGGAGCAAAACTCTTTGTCGCGGTTCGTCTGTCTTTCCGTTCTGAGTTCATATATTGACCAGATCGGTTTTACCTGCCATCGCTTTGATGTTGATAAATTAGATACCAGTTGAACACTGGGTTATGTAATCAACCCCACCTACTCCGAAATTGCTCCCGAAATTGCTCCCGAAATTGCTCCCGAAATTCATGGTCTTCTACAATATCATATTGTTTTCTTTTTTTTCCTTTTTGAAGGCGGTGAACTGGCAGAACCTTTACACTATCTATCTATCTATCTATCTATCTATCTATCTATCTATCTATCTATTTGTCTGTGTGCCTGTATTTCTGCCTATCTATCTTTCTATCTATCTATCTATCTCTATCAATTTATCCATCTATCTATCTATCCATGTGTCTGTCTGATTACCTGTGTTTCTGCCTATCTATCTATCTATCTATCTATCTATCTATCTATCAACCAATTTATATGTAACTACCTATCTATTTGTCTCTCTCTTAATCTATCTATAATTTAGCTATTCATACAACGTATCTGTCAATCTATTTATCTTTCCATCAACATCATCTGGATGTTTTAACTTTTCCTTCTGTTCAAATATTTCTTACAGTTTCATTTCTCATATTTTTCAGCTTTCTTTATCATTGTTTTCCTCAGATATATTCATCAATCGTCTTCGAATGTTCCTGAATATTTCATTGATTTTTGCTACTACACTATTTCTTTGTATTTTCAATTTTATTTTACTTCTAGTTTTAAATTTCCTACATATTCGTTTACTCTCTTCGGCAGTTATATATTTCTGACTTTGATGATTCTAGCTATCATCAGACATGTATTTTACCCGTAATTAAGCTTTCTTCAATACGTAGTACTACAAAACAATCTCTACGTACAATGTCACGATGTTCTTTCTCCAGATCGATGACACCAAACATTGGCAGAATTTTTACTGATTTATTTCTTTTTATAAAGAAATATATGCAACTAACAACAGCCAAGAACGAAATTCTTCGAAGAAGAAATTTAAAATTTCTGGGATTATGTAGGCAAATACATACTGTGGCGATGATAACGGCTTCTCTACCTATACATGACCGATGTCTATATATATATAGATATATAGATATATAT
>NC_068986.1:15423126-15428227 GCF_001194135.2 Octopus bimaculoides | reverse complement strand
ATATATATATATATATATATATATATACATAATATGCATCACGGTTGATCTCACCGATTTGTTTCGCGTGAAGAAGACAATAGTAAAATTACCGAGTGGTAAGGTCAACCATGACGAATATTTAATACTATACATTTCGAATAATATATCCCCTCCGCTGACAGATATACATGTGCATCTTTTTCTTGATTTATGGTCTCTCAGACGACTCTCTAAACTTCTTCCATATGCTGTCAGTTCCGTCTTCCACTTTGCCATACAGCACTGAAAGTATACACCGTATCAACGAGGGAACTGACTTGGGCTTCATCTTTACCATAAAGTTTGAGATCATACCTGAATAACAAATGGTTGACTTTTTGTTGGCGGTCTTTGAATACATACCCAGTTTTTGCTTTCCTTAGTATCAGCGTTAGTGGTATCAAGCACAGCACAATGATCAGTGGGGACAAGCAGTCCCCTTGGAAGATGCCCCTCATGATTTCTACTGTCCCTAAACTTCTTCCGTATACTGTCAGATCCGTTCTCCAATTCGCTATACTTTTTCCAAGCAATCGCTCAACTTTCGATACAATAGCAAATAGGTTCAGATATTCCATTATCCAAGAGTGTGGAATCATATCGTACACCTTACGATAATCGATCCGTGACATGGTTAAATTAGTTTTCCTTCTTTGCAGTCTCTAAGTACAGTTTTGTCTACCAGGAGTTGATTCTTGGTTCCGCTGCACTTACGCTTGCAACACTTCTGCTCATTTGGCAGGACTCCATTTTTTTCCAGATATCCGTGCATTGATTGTGCGACTATTCCAGTCAATAATTTCCACATAAGTGGATACCAGGATATCGGCCTGTAATTGTCTGGCGTATTCCCTTTTTCAGTGTTTTTCAAGCGCAGTATTGTACTACCCATTGTCAGCCCCCCTGGTGTTAAATGGTTGACATTTAATGAGGTGTTGAGTTGTGCAGCTATTCGTGCATGTCATTCACCAAATCTTTTGATCCAGTAGCCTTGAATTCCATCTGGTTCCGGGGCCTTGCAGTCGTCCAATCGTTTTGCTGATTCCCTTCACTTCCTTAACTGAAATGATTGGTTCTGCCTGTTTTGGACAGACTACTGTTTGTTTCAGTTCTTGCAACCACTCAGCATCCTTCTTGGGCTCCTTGTCTTTGCTCCAGATGTCACTCCAAAACCTTTGAATTTTGATGTTATCTGGTACCAACTTTTCATTTGTACACTCTCCGTTTATTTCTTTATGGAATCGCTTCTGATCTACTCTGAATAAACTATTCTGCTGCTATCCCTTCATTCTTTGACCGTATCTTACCATCTTTGAATTCTTTGTAACGAGGGGATGTTTCAGTTCGTCCATTACCACTTTCAGGGCCTTTCTTTCAATAGTATATTTTCTGTTCAGTGCTTTGTATTTATGTTCGATGTTAAGCTACAGTTTCTCTTTTCGGTCTAACACATAAATGCCCTTATATTATTATTATTGTTATTATTATTATTATTATTATTATTATTATTATTATTATTATTATTATTATTATTATTATTATTATTATTATTATTATTATTATCATTAAGGTGGTGAACTGAGAGACTCGTTAGCACGCCGGGCAGAATGCTTAGCGGCATTTCGTCTGTTTGAGTTCAAATTCCGCAGAGTTCGACTTTGCTTTTCATCCTTTCGGGGGTCGATGACCTAAGTATCATTTGAACACTAGGGTCGATGAATTTTATTTACCATTACACCGAAGTTGCTGTTCTTGTACCAACATTTCAAACCATTCCTATTATTATTTGTTCTTGCGGTGATGATGGTTGTGGCGCCAGCTTTTTTTAGTAAATCCTTTTTAGAATTCGCTGTCTTAATATGACCACTGTGTTATTGTTCTAACGATTATGATACTTGTTAGAGAGAAATGCAATTTTCATTCACTACAACGTCACCAGTTGCGAAAGAAATACTTTCTTTATAATTTTCAGTGTTACATAGAAAGATCTCTAATATAGCTGACATGTTTTTTCCCCATTACAATGTTCTGGAACAGTCATTGACAAAAGATATTTTTCAACTTTTTTTCGAATTTGAATAATAATAAATATATGGTTGCAAGTTAGTATTATATCTCTCCGACTAAAAATCCAAAAATAGTAGCAAATTCATATTAATTGGTCCTAATTCTTGACATTCATCACTTTATGAATCAATAAAATTGCATGAAATATGAAAATCGTAGCGTGGGTTATAGCAATCAATGCAAAGACTTCGTATCGATATATTTTCTAAAAATTTATATATAGGCGATAAAATCATTTCTCGTTTAGAGAATATATCTCGTATTTCGTACCTTGATTATTATTTTTTTCTTTTTGTACTTCAGTGTTCAGCTTTCTTTAGAATCGTGTTTTTGTCAGAATTACGAAAATGACTGATAGGGTTTTCTGTATGAGTATCAGACATGCTGCCTCTAAGGTAATAATTCCGAATGACATTATCTTCACAAAATAAATTTACATTCTATCATAGTACTCGTACGTGATGTCGAACAAGCAGAATTGTTTTGGCGGTATTTCCGTTCTGAGCTCCTATTACGTTCTAAGATCAGATTCCACCCACGTCCACTTCACCTTTCATTCCTTCGGATCTGATAAAATAGATATCAGTTGAGTATTGGTCCGATGTGATCAACTTGCCCCATTCCCGCAAAATCGCTGTCATTTATCCAAAATTAGACATAATTATCATAGGACTATACAGGTCAGTGAATTTTTCTACTCTAGGCATAGAGTAGAGAGAGGGGCCTGTCGATTACATCAACCCCAGTACGCAACTGATACTTAATTTATCGACCTCGAAAGGATGAAAGGCAAAGTCGACCTCTGTGGAATTTGCACTCAGAACGTAGCGACGGCCGAAATACCGCAAAGCATTTCGTCCAGCGTGCTAACGACTCTGCCAGCTCGCCGCCTTAATATACGACAGTCAAATGGCACAATCATCAAACTGTCCGATACAGATATGTGTATATAAATATATGTGTGTATATATATGCACTCATAATTATGTATATAAATATGATTATGCATAAATATTTATCTATTTATATATGCGAGTGTGCGTGTGTGTGTTCGTGCGCGCGTGAGTCAGTGTGTGCGTGCACGGTGAGCGTTTATCACCTAGGAGAACGCTACATATTTGCTTTCAGATTGAAGAGTTACAATTTATTGCAACGGAATTATGTTGCGGCTTCAGAAAGTATTTACTTAATTAGCCTTTCTTACCAGTTAATGTTTCATATGATTTCAAAACACAATACTACCTTACTTTCTTTGATCTCATGTCACTTTGCCTAAACTTCATTTTAAGACTAATTTCAATCAATAATGTCTTCAATGATATTAAAATAAGTTTTGAAGCTTTGTCAGGCCACCTGGCGGTATATTTCTTAACAGCATATCCTCGTATTCAACGGACTCACTTTTATCAGTTTGTTCCCAGCCAACTAACAAGAAGGAAATAGATACGTAATCAAGTTAACCAATGGATATCTGATGTTTACAGAATTGTGCTTTGTGTTGTGTATGTATATATATATATATATGTGTGTGTGTGTGTGTGTGTGTGTGTATTTATGTGCGCTAAGATATATGCACGTCACCCTCTCTCTCTCTCTCTCTCTCTCTCTCTCTCTCTCTCTCTCTCTCTCTCTCTCTCTCTCTCTCTCTCTCTCTCTTTCTCTCTCTCTCTGTATATATATGCGTGCGTGTGTGTGTATACATATATATATATATATGTATATAATATCTAAAATATGTGTGCGTATGTGTATATATACCTATATGTGTACATGTATATATATATATGTATATATATGTATGTGATGTTGTCTATACATGCATAGATACATATATACGTACATACATACATAAATATTATTTTACATGTTGTCAAAGTTAATATACATTCTGTAAATTTCCATTCCCTTTACTATTCCGCAAAAAAATCTCAAAATCATTTTCCTTCTTTTTTTTTGCCTCTGTTGTGCTCTTATCTTTCCATCATAAGCTCTTACATTCTGTTCTGAACGTTACATTTTTTTCACCTCCATTTCTTGATTTGTTTCTGTTAATCTGATTTATCCATAAATGTGTCCTGTTCGTGTAAATAAAAATAAAATGAAGATCGTCAACCGTTTCAAGTCACTTAACGGTCATTCACCTTAATACGTATCTCTGACGGCAATCTCCGTTCCAAAAATCAATAACCTCGTAACATCACGCGTGAGACACGTTAAATTAGTGATATTTACCTACTTCAAAGCAAAATTGTGAAATAATGTGTGCACTATTAAGCATAACCTAACGATAAGCCGTGCCGAACAGAAGCCGAATTTTTCAAGAATTCCGCGACTATTAGAAATATATTGAAATACATTTTCAACCATTATTTAATGAATACCAGCACAAGGCCAGCAATTTTGGCGTGAAAGCTAAGTCGATTACAATGACTTCAGTTCTCACCTGGGAATAATACCGATGAAAAGCAAAATCGAATCGGTGGAATTTGAATTCAGAATATCAAGCCGGACCAAAATGGTGTTAAACATTCTGACCGGCATGCTAACACATCTGTCCGCTCGCTGCCTTATTTCAGTGATTATATTACTATATAAATCAGTAAAGAAGTATGTGATGCAAAATTCAGAATGCATTCTATGTTCTGTGCAACCTTTAAAAATATGTTTATCCGCTCTCCAGGAATCAAAAGGGTATCATATACGAGTAAAAAAAAAAAGGATGGCTGCAGTAGTCCGATATGACATGATATCCGTATCATGTTTAGCGACAGCAGTTCGGAGAATTTGAAAATTGTAACATCGAGTGAATAATAATAAGGATTAGAGGGAGAGATGGAGAGAGATGGAGAAAGAGAGAGAGAAAGCGAGAAAGATGCATGATTGATTCAATAATTTTACTTTTCTCCCTTGAAAGAAAGATCTCGATTTGAACACACAGCGTGGAGGTTTCTAAAATGTACTGAAGAATGTTATGAAAGTTTAAGTGTGTGTGTAACTGTGTCTACGTGTGTAT
>NC_068986.1:15419663-15421332 GCF_001194135.2 Octopus bimaculoides | reverse complement strand
TGTGTGTGTGTGTGTGTGTGTGTGTGTGTGTGTGTGTGTATGTATATATTATATATATATATACTGATAAACAAGCAGGTTGAATGAACATGGTATCAGCTAGAATATGACTTAGTAAGTTTTCACCTCTTCACCCAGTAATTAACTGACGCTAGTCCCGTTCGTTTAGCCACACTGTATACAGCAAGTAAGATCGCGAATGGTTGGAACATATATATAAATACCACGCCGATAGAACTAAATGATGAATTCATGAATGACCTAGAAATAATAATTACTAGAGGGGTAATTTGTATTATTACTGCAGAGATGATTTACATTTATCGAAAATTTATCACCTAACTATAAGTAACCTCTACCGTGTGTGTATTTAATATGTAGAATGCTTACCTGAGATATTTTCTACACAGTGTACAAAAGTATCTCTGCAGTAATTATTTTATTGCAAAATATATATTTATAAGATGATATAAGACTACAAAAGAGTACATTGGACTTTACAAGACTTTAAAAATTTATAAGAAGTGTTGAAAGTGTCGTCCTTCATTTTCAATACATAAACTTAGATATGTTTGGACTAAAGATTGTCCAGGCCATTTCTAACTTAATAGCACCACCTGATAGGATTTTCTAAATCCCTTTTACAGTCAAGTTTTGTTTATCGTCCATTCAAGTAGTGAGTTCTTATTGAGTGACTTGCATTCAGGTATGGGTGGCTTGTCTGGTATTCCTTGAAGAAATTTGTCTAGACTCCGTTTAAAGCTGATAGGATCCATTTCCTCTTTTATCTATTTCGGGACAATGTTAAACAGGGCAGTGCCTGTTAAGGAAAACAAATTATGCCGCAGTGTACCTATATGTTGTGATCTTGAATTGGGCAGGGGACGTATGGCTCGTTTTCCCAGCCTTGGATGAACCTTGAAAGTAACGTTCAGGTCGTTTGGGCAATGCTGGTGGTATATTTTTCACATCGTACAGATGATGTACAGCTCGCGGTGGCGCTGGTGAGAGTAGAGCTTCAAGGCTTTAAGGCGGTCCTAGTAATCAAGATCAGTCATGCCTTCAATTCGTTTAGTGAGTGTCCTCTGGGGTGATTCAATCCTCGAGATGTTTTGTTTTGTATGAAGAGACCACAGGGGGCAGCAGTATTCGAGGTGTGGCCGTACAAAGGACGAGAAAAGTGGAATGATGACACCTTGTTCTCTGGATCAGAAGCTGACTCTTCTACACATGTTTTGAAATACATCTTCGAGAGTCTGACATTGTATGGACCGTGTGAAGGTTATGGTTGCCTCGTTTAAGCTCCGTAATGTTTATTGGGCGAATCGTGTACACCGATCCTTTACTTGCTCCCCAGAGAAAAAAGTCTGGCGGTATTAACTCAGACGATCTTGGTAACCAAAGTCCCTTCGAAATAATCCTTTCACCGAAAAACTCTTGAAGTAGCGCCATGGTGATGCCCGCAGCATGGGCCTCTTTTTTCTGAACAATTAGGCTAAGGGGATATAAACAAACCATCATCAGCTGTCAATTACTATGGTAGATTTGTGATATTCTATCGCACACATGTGTGAGTGCATTGTTTGTGAGTACGTTTATCTGCGGGTTTCAGTGTGTGCGTTTGTGTGTGTGTGTGTGTGTGTGTGTGTGTGTGTGTGTGTGTGTGTGT
>NC_068986.1:15417940-15419188 GCF_001194135.2 Octopus bimaculoides | reverse complement strand
TTTTTTTTTTTTTTTTTTTTTTTTTTTTATCGACCTCGAAAGAATAAAAACCAAAGTCGACCACGGTGGAATTTGAACTCCGAACATAAAGCAGGACGAAATGCCGCTAAGCTTGTGCCAATCGCTGTCTTCATTAGGTGCAGAAAATATTAGTTTCAAGTGTAGGCACAGGTCCACCAGCTATTTGGGGAATGTCTAATTCGATTACATCGACTCCAAGGTTCAACTGATACTTATTCTATCCATCACGAATGGATGTAAAGCAAAGTCGATCACTGCAGGATTTGGACTCCGAGCATAAAGACTGACGAAATAATCCTATCTACTATGGGAACAAGGCCTCAAATTTTGGGGAGAGTGATAGCCGATTACACCAACCCCAGTTCCTAACTAGTACTTAATTTATTGACCCTGAAGTGATTAAAGGCAAGTCGACCTCGGCAGAATTTGAACTTAGAACGTAGCGACGTGCAGAACACCGCTAAGAATTCATAACGATTCTGTCAGTTCTCTACCTTAAATTGTTTATTTAATTTTTTTTTAAATAGCAGTTATTAGGAAATTGACCTTTTCTATTTCTTATGTGGTAATACACTTCTAACTTGGGTGTGCAAAACTGAATCTAAAATTTTCTAGTGGTGAAGGACAAAGAAAATACCTAACACCGATGTCCTACGTAGCTCTTTGGTATTTTAGATAAAAAAAAACAGATTATTCACTCGTAAATTATATTCTAATATCATGGAAAAGGAGGGGACATTCGTGAATAGAGTTCAAAGGTTCAATACCATAGGAAAGGAATTGGTCATAACTAGAATATTTCTGAACGTTGCTTTTGCTTAATCAAAGCAAAGTAGAACGGATACAAACAAAAACAATATATTTGCTGAAAAGCAAACATACATCTTATATATATATTCTATCAACCTTCTGTCTGTTTCCAACACATTTTTCTGTTAGTGATATTTATTCACACAAGGCGCCGAGCTGGCAGAAACGTTGGCACGCCGGGCGAAAATGCATAGCGGTGTTTCGTCTGGCGCTACGTTCTGAGTTCAAATTGCGCCGAGGTCGACTTTTCTTTTCATCCTTTCGGCGTCGATTAGATAAGTACCAGTTACGCACTGGGGTCGATGTAATCGACTTAATCTCTTTGTCTGTCCTTGTGTGTCCCTTCTATGTTTAGCCCCTTGTGGGCAATAAAGAAATAAGAAACGTTAGCATGCCGGGCGAAATGCTTAGCGGTAT
>NC_068986.1:15405440-15415440 GCF_001194135.2 Octopus bimaculoides | reverse complement strand
GTCATCTGGGAAGATTCAGGGGATTGTACTCAAAATCGGGAGGGCTGAAGTTATCATGCAGCTCAATGTACAAGCGAACTGCAAGGGAAGAATTAAGACTAGGAATATTTATTTTCCCGGTTTCTGTGGTTGATGAAAAATGATCGACGAAGGGAGACTAAAATAGTCAGTGACTAGGGTACGATACGAACGTGGATTAACATCTTTTTGGCTACCATGCTTTTTCATACTCTACTCTGTTCAGTTTTCCGTCGAGCTCAAAGATTTTCTAATGGAATTTACTTATAACAATTGTTCAACAGCTTTTTCGAAAATTCTGTGATGGTGTATCCAAGTTGGAGGAAGTGGAGTCTTTCTGACTGAAATCTTGTATAACGTGTTAGAACTTGATAAAACGAACTAACATTGGAAGTTATAATCTAATCTAGACAAAGCTGATATAAACAAATGTAAGCTAAGCCAAACTATAAGCAGAACATGTCTTTACGTAGAATTCTTCAATTGCTGCATAAGACAAGCAATTCAATTTTCTGACTACATTTTAGGAAACAATTTCTTGAAATGCCATTAGAAAGTATAAATTTAAGTGTAAACAACGAGTTTTATTTGTATTGAAGATTAAAGAAGGAGAACTTCTATACAACGTAACATAAAAGTTATAATATGTAAACAAAATAGTAAGAAAGGAACAAAAAAGAGAGAGAGAGAAAATTTGAAAATTGATTTCATTAGTAAAACAATAAAGTAGATTTCTAAATAGTTTTATTGTTTGTAGGACACGGCCAAGTTAAAACTATTTTAAACATATATTGTCGAAAATTTTGTGGCAGATTACTGTGAAGTAAAATGAAATGAAAACATGAATAATGACGTAACATGGAAACACAGTGTGGAGAAGAAGAGAAGCAGGAGGAAAACTTGTCAGGAGTCGCAGTGGGAGGTGATTGAGAAACTGCACAGAATTTGATAGATTACAATTGAATGATACGACTTGGCTGAGAAAATTGATAAATCTCAAAGTGTATTTTCTACCTTTATGTTAGAGAAAAAAGAATAAATTTTGAATTAAAAGTATTGCCTGTGGGGAGTTGACTAGTATTATTTTCATTGAATATTTGATAACTTAGTAACTAATCATTAAGTATTACATCATTGAGATCGTTTCGTTGTATTCATTTTAGTAGAGCTCTGTGTTCGTCTACTTGTCGCAAATAAAAGACTGTTCATATATATCGGTGCCCTATCTTGGCTCACGATTAGGAACTGCGGTTAAAACTGAGCCGTTAGAATATTATATAAATAAGGCAGCGAGCTGGCAGAAACGTTAGCACGCCGGGCGAAATGTTTAGCGGTATTTCGTCTGTCTTTACGTTCTGAGTTCAAATTCCCCCAAGGTTAACTTTGCCTTTCATCCCTTCGTGGTCGATAAATTGAGTACCAGTTACGCACAGGGTTCGATGTAATCGACTTAACCCCTTTGTCTGTCCTTGTTCGTCCCCTCTATGTTTATCCCCTTGTGGGCAATTAAGAAACAAGAAACGTTAGCACGCCTGGCGAAATGCTTACCGGTATTTCGTCTGTCTTTATGTTCTGAGTTCAAATTCCGCCACGGTTGACTTTGCTTTTCATCCTTTCGGGGTTGATGAATTAAGTACCAGTCGGGTCCTGGGGTCGATGTAATAGACTGGCCCCCTCTCCCAAAATTTCGGACCTTGCTCCTAGAGTAAATAAGAATATTATATACATTCCCTCATACATACATGCATACACTCACACAGACACACATGAACACACACATAGACATACACACACACAAACGCACACACACACACACACATACACACATGCTTAGAAGGATTTCTTCCGATATCTTATGTTCTGAGCTCAAAATTCGCCGAAATGACTTTACCTTTCCTTTTTTAGGGGCCATTGAATTAAATAAGATTTAATAAGCACTCGGTCTCCCTAAAATGTGCTTGCCTTGAGCCAAAATTTCCGGCTACTAATACTTCGCTTGGAATGTATTCACGGTAAATTCAAATTTTGTGACGTGGGTGATAGATTTTAAAATGATACTAATGTACATCAACTTGCTCAGCTAATTTTCCGTTGATGATTTTACCCAAGTTATGTATAACTTGGTATTTAATCGTTCCTATTTGGTATGACGCACGAATAGATTTAAAGCATTTATCTCCTTCATTGATAAGTTTGCTTAAACGCTATAAAATTACTGCTATTGAAACGTTCGGCCTTTGTTTTAAAACATTCCCTATTCATCACTAATTGGTTAGTTTTTATATGAAATGAATAGCATATCTAGAGCTGCTGGTGACGATCCCGCTCCCAGCTTTTCACTATTTCCTGAATTCAAAAATATGTTTTGAAAAGTGAGCTGAAATAGTCGATCAGTGAATTTTATTTAGATATGAGAATTTGCAACTTTCCATTACGTTCACATTCTGATTAGCATAAGCCTAACGGCTTCTCATCATAGAGTTTCGTTTCGGTGTGGTTGACACTACAAACTCAAATATATACGACGGCCTTCCGCAGTTTCACTCCCAAGGCTATGGTCTATCAAAGGTTACGGAACACTTGTCGTACCTTCCACGCATTGGGATTGAAACCGAAGCCACATGGTTGTAAAGCAAGCCCCTTGATCACACGCCCATGATTGCTCTTTGTGTATCAATTCAACATCTTGGTACATTGGAATATTCGGGAATTATGCAATATCGACTCACGTGAATAGAATAACTCGTTTATACTACGTAATATGGTACATACGAGATAATGCTGAAAAGTTCCAGGCTTTCAGTAAAAGAAAATGCAGGGGGATAAGCTAATCATTGCAGCGGTCCTTCAGTTTTTCTAACCCTGTAAAAGAATTCAAAAAGTTTGGCTTCCAAATAGCACTTTCGTGATACCCTTAAAGCCAGGAACTTTTCATCACCTCCTTGTATCTGTGCAAGCTTTCAGAAATTTAATACGACCATTCCTAAAAGTGCAAATACTATTTTAATGGTTTGGGGTTAGAATATTAGTTTCCAGTTTCACTTTTCTAGAATACGTACTTTACACATGAACATAAACGCAAAGCTGATATTCAAAAAGAAAATAAAAAAATAATTGAATGAAAAAAATAATGAAATAAACAAGCTAATTAAATATAGATTTATGAAAATACAAAAGATAAATAAATAAATAAAATCAAAAGCTTGCAGAATCAACAATGTCATCAATAAAAAAACAAATGTCAGTATTTGTTTTATAGTGTTCAATAAATATTTGTTTTTGAAAGAAAAAAAACGTGACAAGAAAACAAGTATTGTTTTCAACAGTGTTTGTTCTTTTATGTGTTGTTTTTTTATACAGACGAGGTATCGGTCGTTAAATTTATATTTATTATACGTTTCTGTTAAATTTTCTGTTTTATATTAAGCTTCTTGCATTTAAAATTTGACATATATAGAAACACAGATGCATATTTCATAAGTACACACATACTCAAATATAAAATATGTTCCGGCTTTTGGCAAACGTCTATACATATACACATGCATAAGACCAGCATCCGACAGGTAACTGCGGATATGTTGTATGATGTTATTATCGAAATACGTCCAATAATGACATTGGCATATAACGAGAAACAGTAAATATTTCAACAGACGAAAGAGAAATAGTATTTGATAACAAAAAAAAAGATATAATAATGAATGAATCAAGAGCAAAGCACTCCATAACACCTAAATTCTATAAATCTTGGCGGATAGAGATAAACCTAAGTCTAACATGGAAAGAGTCGAAACTCTGGGTCAAAAGAAGAAACAGAAATTGTACATTTAGCTGCCAAGGCCCAGCACTGAGCCTCACATAATTGCAGAAATAATGGTTTGCAATTAAGGCGCACGGGCAGTAAATTTGCTGAGAGGATTTTCGTCAATACCGCAGAACCTAATACGTGACTTATGATTTATTTTATCAATTCCGAAACGGTGAAAGGCAGAATTCACCTCCGTGGAATTTGAAACGAGTTCGTTGAAATCCGGAAGTAATTTCGAATAATTTGGCCGACACCTTAACGATTCTGTTCGCACGCAGCCCGAATGGTTACAGAAATTATGAAATAATGAAGAGTCGTTATCACGTGTAAAGTGTGAAATCAGAATATGGTGAGAATTGAGACGTCATGACTTTTTGTTTAGTTCTTATCAAATCTGAATATATCCACAAATTCTATCGAGTTGGTATTTATGTTGCTGGGAAATATACCAACGCTTCAAGTCGAGAAGATATACCTTGTGGTTTAGGCATATGCTAAAAGTGATACTTGGCACATCAAGCTGGTTAGAATCATGTGAGCGAAGTCAGTTAAGCCACAGGAAAAAAAAAACAAGAAAACACACGAAAATGCCGAGGTAAGATTTTCGAAAACTAGGATGAAAAGTGGTATATGTTGATAGACATGTCGGTTTTTTTCACAAAAAATATCACCTGGAAAGTGGTCGAGAGACTATCAAAACGCAAAGAACTTGATTAAATGTTATATCAAAACGAAGATGATATTGGTTTCAAACTTTTTGGGGAAGTAAGTAATTCGATCAGATCGACCTCAGTTCTCAACTACTACTTATTGTATCGAATCAAAAACATGAAAAGGTAAGTCATCAGAATTTTAACCCAGAACTTTAAAACGGACGAAACATCAATACGCAGTTTGTCTGGCGCGTTAACGAATCTGCCAGCTCGTCGCCTTAAAAATCGAAACCAATATTGACTTCAGATTTTGACACCCAACCAGAAAGCTCTTGGGAAGGAGTAAATCGATTACATCGACCCTAATACTCATCTGGTATTTATTTTATCGAGACGAAAGGATGAAAGGCAAAGTCGAATACGGTGGAATCTAAACTCAGAATTACGAAATGCTGCTAATCATTTTGACCAGCTTACAAACCGATTCGGACAGGAAATTAATAATAAAAACAAAAACATATTGGCAGTAACTGAAGATTTGCATAAGATAGCGAAGTATATGAACAAAATCGAAAGTAAGTGTTTCATGGCTCTCAATTCAACGCATAATTCGGAAACCTAACTCATTAGAACAGAGCTAAAGTCCTATACAAATCATTTTCATTTTAGTAGCAGAAGTCACATACTATTTTCCGTATACAACACAACCCCTCTGTAATCAACATCTAAATAACATAAGAGATCTCACACAGCACGTATTCTACGGCTTCTCTATCAAACTATGCAGCTTAAATCACACAAACAATACATTTTCTATACTCTTACGAAATTGAATTCCGATGGTATAAAACTGAAATACAGTTAACGTTCTACACGGTTGTAACTAAATATTGTAACGTAAAACCAGCAACCCCCATATCACATACTCTACACAGTCACCAGTCCACATTAAAACACGTTCGGTAACTCGCACAATGCATTCTGGCAAAGAGACACATTCAATTGGATACCACAATTCCCACTATGTACCTTGTCATTTTTCAGTTTATATTCCAATAATGAATAAAAAAAAAAAAGGCAAACCATATCTAACATCAAGACAACACTTTCAGAAAACAATTATGCTGCATATAGTCTTTCTACATCATAATAAAATCGACTGGCAAAAATTCTGAATCTTGTAAATCAATATTCGCTCAAACGGACAGTTTTCCGAAGAAATTGTATCAGGTTTTCTCCATTTAAATTCTGTAGCTAAGTCTAAAGAAAAAATTGACATGCAAATTGCGTAACTGGAAACCAGATGAAGCAGGCGCAGGGTATGTTTTTACATGTCAATTTTTTTACGCTTTTCTCTATTGAAGTTTCTTCTCAGATTTCGAAAAATACAAACCACATCAGACAGGCGCAGAAATGGCTACGTGGTTAAGAGCTTCGCTTCACAACTGAGTGGTTCTTTGTTCGAACCCATTATATAGTCTATTTTGCCTCCGATTAACATTCCCAGTAGAATAATCTTTTCTAATCTAGGCACAAGGCTGACAATTTTGGGGGAATGGGGTCCAGTCGATTAGATCGACCCCAGTATGCAACTGGTACTTAAATTTATCGACTCCGAAAGTATGGAAGACAAAGTCGACCTCGACAGAATTTGAACTCACAACGTAAAGGAACCTTTCAGCCCCCACCTCGTATGTATTGCGCGGTGGATTTGAAAACTTATAATATATAAGGATGAGACATGTGTTATTTAGTCTCTAATTTATATGTCAATGTTTTGGCGTATCCGCTGATGGGAATTTCGCCTTGCAAATTATATTATTTGCTAATTAAATTCGAAATCATGGTAAATGTTTTTTTTTTTTTTTTCATTCCCTTCGAAATTGCTCTTAACTGTGATTTGAAATTTTTGACTGTTCTTTCTAGTAAGTTAGGCAACCTGTTAAGGCTTTTTTTGTATCTTTGTGTATAAAAGTACACTAATTTATGTGCATGTGTGTGTGTGTATGTATGTATGCATGTATGAATATATACAGAGGGAGAGAGAGAGAGTATATGCGTCGATATAAGTGCTTTGATTTTCGTTCCTGTTTTTATGCTGTGCTATTTTGTGTCATTTAATTTGTCTGAGGAAGATTTCAATCTACACACTGTCACCAGGAATCAGCAGACTGAGATTTCCAGATGAATCTGATCTCTAATCTTTACTGCGTTTGGGTCTTGTGGGATTTGTTTTTTTTTTTTGTTTTTTTTTGGGGGGGGGTCATGTATCACCTTATGGAATCTTGATGATTGATGTTATACAAAACTTCAAGTAGGAAGCTGTAGGTGATAGAATCCTTTTCCTCACTGAAACCACTAATAGCTGGATCTCATGAACGCACCCGAAACATTTTTTTTCAGTTGATCATTATTTCCCTCACCATACGGATGTTCTATTTAGATTTCATATTTAAAATTAATGCATTCGAATATTGAGTAATATAATCGTCCATCATAAATACGATGCACAATGCCTTATGGACTAATTATTGCAGATGTGTTGTTGCCAAACCCACTTGGTTATTGAGGCATCAGTAATGATTCGCTTTGCGTGTGCTAATCCAATAGACAATTTACTGTTTGAGCTCTATTGTTCCCTACCGTCCTAGAGTAAAGCATAATAAATTATGGAATGATTATAATGGAAATAACGTGCTATATCACACTGGGTCATTGACACACCATTAATAACTTTCACTTCGAATAGTAAATAGAATAGAAGAATTCGAAGGTTTTGAATTCAACTTTCGACCCTCCCCACCTTTTCCAAGCCGTATTCTGGGATATGAGCTGCAGACCGAAATTATTGTTACAATAATCTTGTGTTGGCTGCATTTACACTGCAGCGGCTGATATCAGCAGCCATATTGCGAAGCTACAACCTGCTCCAAACATTTCGAATAAGATGCTTATTTTAACTCTACTGCTGATTTTAAAGGGAAGCATTCAGTACATCAGCGAAAGGTTCACCATATCAGTGTCAAAAGGATGCTACGAATTGTGAAGCCTTATATTTGGAGAAACTTGCCATATAGATGGAGAAATTCGAAACAAGTCCGATCAGATTTTCGATATTGCGAATGACATTTCAATGGTTACTTATATGATTTTATATGCTTGTTAGTCTATAGAAATGAACTGCACTATCTTCTCAGGCAAACAAGCAAAGACACACACAGACACACACACACACACATACGTACGCATGCACGCGCGCGCACACACACACACACATATATGCGTGCGCAAGAACATATAGCTGTAACCATTCTTTTATTCTTTTATTTGTTTCAGTCATTTGACTGCGGCTATGCTGGAGCACCGCCTTTAGTCGAACAAATTTACCCCAGGACTTATTCTTTGTAAGCCTAGTACTTATTCTATCGGACACTTTTGCCAAACCGCGCGGTTGCAGGGACATCAACACACCAGCATCGGTTGTCAAGCGATGGTAGGGGGACAAAAACAGACACACACACACACACACACACACACACACAAACACACACACACACACAGACACACATATACATACATATGTGTATAGGGAGAATTCACAAAAATGTATTAGTATAACGCTCGGGAATTGAGAAAGTCTTTAATGTTTCGATCCTACGCTCTTCTACAGAAAGGAACACGGAAAGAAAAAAGGGGAGAAAAAATGTGTGTAGTGGTCAGTGATCTATCATGGTCAACAACAGGCTTCTTTCAGTTTCCATCTACCAAATCCACTCACAAGGCTTTGGTCGGCCCTAGGTTAGAGTAGAAAACACTTTCCCAAGGTGCCACGTAAGCAAACTAGTTACCACATAGCCACTCCTGCGCCCATAGCTACATATTCAGGGTGGTGGTTAACACAAAACAAAAGCGGAAGCGACAATATCGAAAAGGTATGAATATGCATCGGGAGTCCTTACTGTTATATTCTTAGAATGGAGGCGCAATGGCCCAGTGGCTAAGGCAGCGGTCTCGTGGTTGAAGGATCGCGTTTTCTATTACCAGACCGGGCGTTGTGAGTGTTTATTGGGCAAAGACACCTAAAGCTCCATGAGGCTCAGGCAAGGGGTGGTGGCGAACCCTGCTGTACTCTTTGATCACAACTTTCTCTTACATTTTCTTCTTGTTTCTGTTGTACTTATATTCCAAAGGGCCAGTCATGACACACTCTGTATCTCGTTGAATCTCCCCGAGAACTACGTTAAGGGTACAGGTGCCTCTGGAGAGCTCAATTACGTACACGTTAATTTCACGAGCAGGCTGTTTCGTTGATCGGATCAACTGGAACGCTCGCCGTCGTAACCGGCGGAGTACAACGACAACTGCAGACCTTACATATGTTTTTAATCACAGGACAGGGTACTGTCAACTGACAGGCTTCAATTGTGAGATACCCACATACGTAAGGCTACCAATTCATTTTTAGTGGAAGATCAGATTATTGTTGCCGTTTTAATATTTATTTTCTTTAAGAGGTCGAGCTGACAGAATTGTTAGCAAGCCGGGCGAAATGCTTACCCGTATTTCGTTTGTCTTTATGTTCTGAATTCAAATTCCACCGAGGTCGACTTTGCCTTTCATCCTTCGGGCTCGATAAATTAAGCACCAGTTGCGTACTGGCGTCGATCTAATTGACTGCCCCCTACTGCCCCAAACTTTCGGGCCTTGTGCCTAGATAAGAAAAGAATATTTGTTTTCTTTTGTTGGTAGCAAATTTGAATAGTTGAAAATCACAAAGACACAAAACTATTTTATAAATCACTAGTTTTGTTAAGTAACCCTGAATAATCACATTATATATAAATGGAAACCCTTCCAGAAAACAGGGACCTTTCAATTCGATGAACCGATTTTAAGAAATAACAGATTTCCGTATTTCATAGGATTTGATTGATTCCTTTTGCTTTGGGACAATGATTAAATAAGTGAGCGTCCATTCAGCGACGCAAAAATTACGTCAGAACGGTTACGACAAAACATAGACCTGTAGAAGAGAGTAAATTTATAGAGTATATCAGTATCTGAAGGTAAAGTTAAAGATTCTTTTAATAATGCTAATATCTTCCTAAATATCGTTGGAGATTAATAGGGTTTGTATAAAGGAATATAAGATCTCATCATTAGATTTATATATATCATTATGCTCTCTGAGGCCTAAACTGACGCCCCTGAATTATATTACGATAAATCTGGTAGAGAGAGATATGAATGAGGAAATATCTTTTAAGTTATTTGAAATCATTGTTTGCGAAGAAATCCAAATTTAATGGAAATCAGCTACACCAATAGTTAAACAATAGATTTCTTAAGCTTAGAGTTCATTAAAAAATTACCGTTCAATTTTTCAATAATGTTAGGATACGCATTTTTGGTGATACATCAAACCAAGCTGCCAAATATAAATAATACCTGTGAGTGTGTTTACATACAATTAATATGCATATATATATATATATATATATATATATATATATATATA
>NC_068986.1:15405035-15405345 GCF_001194135.2 Octopus bimaculoides | reverse complement strand
ATATATATATATATATATATATATATATATATATAGCTGGTTCTAAATGAATATTTATTGAAATAAAAATCGTCTGCAGATCACATATATAGGCAATGTATAATTTTCAAAACTACATTTCTGTCTTTCGTAATGTCTACTCCGACATATTAAAAAGAAATCATGCGAAATAGTTTTTCACTTTACAACTTCTCACAAACACACAGACACACACACACACACATATGTATATGTATGTATATATATACACACATACACATGTATATATATATATATATATATATATATATATATATATATATATATATAT
>NC_068986.1:15395223-15402756 GCF_001194135.2 Octopus bimaculoides | reverse complement strand
TACACACACGCACACATACACACACACACACACACACACACACACACACACACACACAAACAAACAAACTCACGCACTTACGAACAAACACACACATAAACACACACACACCTCCTCCCTCCAGATTACCTAGTCAGTCACACTCTCAGTAGCACTTCACTTTCGGAAATTCTTTGTTTCATGACATCAACCCTACATATTTCGAGTCCAGGCGTTTCCTTGCCTCTACCTGAAGCGAATATAACTGAAACCAATCAGGTAATTAACCGTATGTTGTTTGACATAACTTTAGCAATAACTCTGACCGCTTTCATACGTTTTCCATAGGTTCATTGTCCGTATGCGTATGTGTGTGCGTTAAAAATGCGTGCTTGTGTAGTTATATCTGTGCGTCTGTCACATGGAAACGAATGCGTATTATCCGTATAAAGTTGCATTTCTATGAGTCACCTGTTCGACAGCAAACATCAATGAATTTAAAAGATATGGCCAAGAAAGAGTTAAACTGTATTGGTTTCGACTTCAGTAAAACCAGTTTTTGTTGTTAATTGCTTCTAATTTTCAGATCATGAGAATGAATTAAATAATGTGTCTGAAATCTAAATAAGTCTACTCCTTTCGATTAAGAAAGATTCTAGTAGCCTGGAGAATAATAGGAAGTGATTCTATAAGACTGAGATCACAGAAAATCTATCAATTCGTATGTGTGGGTGTTAACTATGTCTGGTTTTTACCATGTAATGTTGTTGCTTATTACTTCAGCTTTTGATTTTCAGATGCAACTTAAAAGTGAATATTGCGTGTTAGACGATCCACTGTACAAGTGCAAGTTACGTGTAAGTAAATGGCCTGCTTCTTATTGTCAACCTCTTATTAGTGGTGATATCAGATTACCGATGAGTTTTGCTAATCATTGATGCAGTTTGTGTGTGTCTGCGTATGTGTGTGTGCGTGTAATGGCTTAGGAAGTTCGCTCTATAATCATGTAGTTTTATGTTCAATCCCACTGAGTGACATCTTAGGCACTAATTTTCTATAATAGTCATGAGAACGAAACCAGGTAAAGAAAACGTCATACGTAAAAATATCACAGGAAAAAAGTCACAGGTGTTTTGTCCGGTGTGAGGTTTGTCCCAGGGTTTTTTCCCTAAGGCGGGCGGTTTGTCCGGATCCCATAAATTAATTGCGATTTTTTAATCTGTGACTTTTTTTCCCCATTGTGGCTTTTTTACTGACATTTTTCCTGACTTTATTACCGGTCACCCTGAGAACAAACTTAATGCAGGCAAAGCGAATGTGTGTGGATAAACACACACACACGCGCGCACGCGCGCACGCATACACACATTTACACACACACACACTTACACATACACACACTTAAACACACACATACACGCACGCACGCACTCATACACAATGTATACCCGTGACTTAGTTTCTGTACGTGTCCTTCTAACGCTTGCCTGACCACAGATGTTGGTTCCTTTCGCGTTAATGACTTAGCAATTCGAGATTCAATACACAATAAAACGAAATAAGTACTAGATAGAATGAAAAACAAAACTAAGTACTACTGTCGATGTTTTCAAGTGACACTAAGAAGTGCTGCTCCAGCATTGCCGCAGTTCAATAACTAAACACAGTATTTATAATTTGGTTCACGCAGGGCAAAAGTATTAACGGCATTTCGTCTGACTTTACGTTTTGAGTTCGTGTGCCGCCAAAGGTGACTTTACCTTTCATGTTCACTTTTTGGGGGGACGATGAAATAGGTACCAGGTCAGTACTGAGGTCGGTGTAATCAACTTATCCCACCCCCAGAATTGCTGGCCTTGTGTCAAATTTTGAAATTAGTATTTGTAAAAGAATTAAAATCGGGAAAAATACATCGCGACATTTTGTCCGTCTTTAAATTCTGATTTCATGTTCCGTCAACAACGATCTTACGTTTCATGCAACGGGATCTATAAAATGGTGACCAGTTGTGCACTGGGTTATATGCAAGTGACTTACCCAAGCCTCTCAAAATGATAGTTTTGTGTCAAAATTTGAAAGCAGTATTTGTAGCCGTGTGTGGTAAGTAGCTTACTTACCAACCACATGGTTCCAGGTTCAGTCCCACTGCGTAGCACCAGTCTTCTGCTATAGCCTCGGACCGACCAAGGCTTTGCGAGTGGATTTGTATGTCTTGTGAGCAGACAGAAACCGAAAGAAGCCCATCGTGCGTGTGTGCGTGCGTGTGGGTCTGTGTGCCTGTGTGTCTGTGTGTGTGTGAGTTGTGTCTGTGTTTGTCGCGTCCCCACTACTGCTTGACAACCGATGTTAGTGTGCTTACGGCAAAAGACACAGATACAATAAGTACTAGGCTTACAAAAAATAAGTCCTGGGGTCGATTTGTTCGACTAAAGGCGGTGCTCCAGCATGGCAGCATTCAAATGACTGAAACAAATAAAAGAATAAAGGAAAAAACCGACCGTTAGTTACATTATTTACATTTTGACGGATATTTGTCCTCACGGCATGGAGTACACGCAGTTCTTGGTCATATTCTCTACTATTGTTCTTGGCCATATTCTCTTCTCGCAGGAGATATTTGCGAAGTGTTGTATTACTCTTGAATACTGTCCTGATGTCATATGGGCCGCATATCTTAGTTAGTTGTTTGTGAATACCAAATTTCCTTGCATACAACGGGTAATTCTTAGTGTCCTATTTTAATAAACTTTGAACCTGTTGAAACAGTCTTCATATAAGGACAATATGCTTATTGTGTAACTGTGATTGAAGATTCTAGCAATATTTTTCGTGGCGTTCGTTGATTTGTCACATGAGGTGTAGAATATAGGATGAAATGTAATTTAATTTTATAAAGCGATCGCAAGATTTCCTTAATTAAGGTGTAACACATCAACATTGTTTACCATTGTAAACTTCACTTTACCTGTCACACTTCGGCTGAAAGTGATTAATCACGTCCTATGTTGTAGCACCCATGCGCGCACACACACACACACACACATACATACAAATACACACAAACACACACATACACACAAACACACACATATATGCACAAAATATATATACACTCTTTTACTCTTTTACATGTTTCAGTCATTTGACTGCGGTCATGCTGGAGCACCGCCTTTAGTCGAGCAAATCGACCCCAGGACTTATTCTTTGTAAGCCTAGTACTTATTCTATTGGACACTTTTGATGAACCGCCAAGTTGCGGGGACTTAAAGATACCAGCATCGGTTGTCAAGCGATGTCGGGGGGACAAACACAGACACACATACTTATATACATATATACGACAGGCTTCTTTCAGTTTCCGTCTATCAAATCCATTCACAAGTCTTTGGTCGGCCCGAGGCTATAGTAGAAGACACTTGTGCAAGGTGCCACGCAGTGGGACTGAACCCGGAACCATGTGGTTTCTAAGCTAGCTACTTACCACACAGTCGACGGGACAGGTGTGCAAACAACAAACAGATGGATGTATTAGTTTAACGCTCGGAAAATGAGAAAATCTTTCACGTTTCGAGCCTATGCTCTTCGACAGAAAGGAACGCAGAAATAAACAGGGAGAGAAAATAGAAAAGGGTTTAGTTGCTAGCGATATAGCATGGCGAATGCTAGACAGAGGGGTCACACAGGAGAGCTAGGAAGAAGGGGAGATAATAAAGTATATATATAAGTTTATATATATATATATATATATATGTAAGTATTGTGTGTGTGTGCGTGTGTGTGTGTATGTGTGTGTTCGTGTGTGTGTGTATGTGTGTGTGTGTGTGTGTATGTGTGTGTGTGGGGGGGGTGTAAAAGCGAATGTTTGGTGGTTGGTGTGTTGCATTCACGATCGCAATATTTTGTTCTCAATCACCAGATGGCGCCAGGTTGTGTTGTTCAGCGAAACACTGTTTCTTTTTATTCCAGTCCGCTCAGTGGTAAATGGATAAATCTTTAATCGGACCGGCACTAATTTCAGGTAGAATGGTCCCCTGCTAACTTAGCCAGTCAGGCATCATTCACAAGCTAAAAGAATGCGTAGAAACAGCACCTTCAGATAGTTTGGGATCATTTCGTCTTGAAGCCGCACCTGCTATTACCTACTTCACAAGTAACTATTCACTCCCGATTCTTCGAAGTCTTGCTGGAAATTTATTTTGCCACCTTTTGGTGTAACATATCTTCCTGTTCCAGAGTGTCATACCCTATCGCAGGTAACATGACATGATGGCATCTTCCGACCTTCATAGTTCATATAATCTCGGAGACACACGTGATTTTTTCTTTCCCTCCTGTTTCAATATATCTTCATTTGTAATGCATATTAGATATGGATCCCAAGATTTTTGTCCCATATCTGTAATGGCACTCGAAAATCGATTGCCTAGGCTGTTCTTCACAAGACTCTCAATATCTCAGCAGACTTTTCTTTTTAATGCGAGTTACGGCTATTCATGGTTTTGCTATAGTCGGAGGCTGTAATATTTGTGCTAACGGTGATGAAAGTGTTGCTGTAGTTGTTGCTGCTATTATTACTGTTACTCTTAGTGTAGATGCCAGAGCTGTTGGGGATGGTATTGCTTCCAGATCTGCTACAGATGTGCCTGATTGTATTTACTGGTGTGTACGGCGTTGTCATCTTCAACACTGTATTCAATATCTCTGCCGTTGGTGAAGGAGTTGTTTACACTGATCAGCGAATGTTGATGCTGATGTTTACGACTACTATGGAAAGATTAGATATGTATGATTTCGAATAAGATTTACAAATGCTAAGAAGAACACAGTTTTCGTGTTCTTTAATGAACAGAAGGAGCAGAAGTAAAACGGCAGAAGAATAAAAAGAATCGACAAGATGATGGCCTGAAAAACGAACCAGTTTAACAAAGCGGTGGATTGATTACAAAAATGCTTATATGTTCGCTGAATCAAGAATTTTTGAAGACACACGAAAAATGCTCTAAATTGCATATAATATTATTGAATTGAAACGAGTAAGTAGTGGAAATTGGAAAATGGAACTAACAGCAGGTGGACACTTGGAGAAGTCAAAATAGATGTGAGTAATTTCTAATGTGATAGCTTACATCTTTTATTTATCATTCCTCTTATGACACCCTTCCTGTAACTGAGATACTTAATCATCTGCTATTTATGGATGACCTAAAGTTATATAGCAGGACTGATGAAAGAAATGGATACCCTTGACGGTACTGCGAGAACGTATATCCATGATATGAGAATGGAAGAATCACTGTGGTGGAGAAAGGTAAAAACTATGAAGCAAAGATAGTAAATCCATTAAACGAGAAGATACGGAAGATTGATACAAGTGATGGTTAGAAATATGTGGAAGCCTTGGAAGATGATAATATACAGACTGAAGAATGGAAGACAAAGCCAGGAGAAAATATATCGAAAGGGAGAATAGGATATTAAAAGCAAATCTCAATGGTATATGTGCCATCATTGCTGTACACTCAAGAGCTACACTTATCATCAGATATGGCGCTGAGGTAATCAAATGGACTCAAGAAGTCACTGAGAACGAAGAAAAACAAGCATAATATTACTAACATTTTATAGGGCGTTATACTTTCTAGCAGTTATTACTAGTTGTTTCACAGTATATAGTATATAAATATATAATTTAGAGAAAAGAACCAAAGTTCATGAACTCATCCATGAAAATCCACAGTCACATATAGAAAAAAATAATAAGTAAATACATTAAAAGTACAATAATAAAATACAAAGTAATAATCATTGAAATAATAAAACGACTACACGTGTTTCATAACCAAATTTTCAAATAGAAAATAAAATAAAATAAAATCGATTAAAATAAACCGATCGTAAATCAATTCTATTGAAAAATATAACTGAGATACTTAATCATCTGCTGTTTATGGATGACCTAATGTTATGCTATTACAACAACGATATGCTATTACACGGTTTTTCATAAGCCGCTTGGACAGTACTTGATATTGTTCCCACCTTAAAAGGAAAACTGCTAATCTATAAAATGATGTGAAAAACAATTTTGTGACAGAAGGTAGATAGAGCAGGAGATGAACTGGCTCGGAGAACATGCCTCACTCCACACGAAAAATGGATTTTTATCCTGCTATGAAGCAAGGACACGAACGGTAAAGTTTAAATAAAACTTACGAGAGGGTGTCTAGATCAGAAATCATTTCAATAATGAAAGAAGAAAGTGACAAAGAAAGAGACAAAAGATGATGATCCTAGCGGCGCGAAACCAGAGAAACACCGAATAGAGCATAGATTAATATGATGTCTAAACCTCAAACCATATGGTTGCAAAGCGATCGGCTTAACCATGCAGCTATGCCTTGTCATCTTCCAAGTAATAGGAGGTATTTCTTCTAGTAAACCTGGATTACTACAACACAAACTTCAAATTATATTCAATGTATTATTTCTATGTTGCATCACCATTGCTGTTCAGTAATTCTAATAATTATAATTGATTTTTATCTCTGACGTTTATTAATTCTTTCTCAATCCAACTATAACAGTAATTAGTTTTTGTAAAGCAGTAAAAATCCTCAATTTTGCATTTCTTTAAAATTTTATTTTACGTTATTTATTTATATATTTTTTTAACTTTTGCATATTAGGAGTCTTAAGACATTTTTCCTAATGAAAGGTGTTAAAGCTTTCATTCAATCGAGATAGAAAAATGAACTTTGTAGAAGATAAACGATGTAATTTTTTTAAAAAACAGTGAATACAACCAAACCTTGTTAGATTAAATTCAAAATTGTCAAATAAAACATAATAACAAAACATCGTTACGTTATAACTGCTTAAAATCAGATATGAAACCGGAAAGACATTACGAGTACAAATAATTTCATTGGATGTTGGATTGGTGGATGCCAAATCCCTTGGCCACCAAAACCTAATAATACATATCTTTTTAAAAATAAAACATTCTTTGTTATTAAAGAAAGTTTAAAAAATAAATAAAATACGTATATGTTCGTTCATCGCATAGTCATTCATCACTAATATGGGATAACACACTACGCTCATTTTTTTAATGTATATCGTTGCCTTTATGCAAAAATGTCGTAGGTTCAGAACGTTACTTTTTCAGAAAACGAAAACATAGTTTCACCATTCCATAACAAAGTCGTTGTACTACCCTTTGACAATTTTTGATATCTTGGCAAGTGAAGCAACTGGAGATACGATAGTTTGACCAAAAGAACCTGCTATTGCAAGCAAAAATATATGTTCTTTTTTTTTCTAGGCATAAGGCCCGAAATTTTGGGGGAGAGGGCCAGTTGATTAGATCGACCCCAGTACAGCAAAAATAAATATTAGAAAAAAGCATTTGGCCAAATTTGGACTTACGACACTTTAACAACTGTAAATCTATCCTGTAAATCGGACATTTTTATACCTAAACATATGTACATTTTTGTGGTAAATGTATTTGAATTTTTTATTTTCATACACCCACTAGCATGACTTGCTTAT
>NC_068986.1:15393826-15394304 GCF_001194135.2 Octopus bimaculoides | reverse complement strand
ATATATATATATATATATATATATATATATATATATATATATATACAGGCGCTCATGCATAGATATATGCATAGATATACATATATAGATATATTTATGTATGTATATTTAGTTATAAATATATATAGATAGATAGATATAAGGGGTGAGAGAGAGCGAGTGATGGTAGATAGATAGATAGATAGATAGATAGATAGATAGATAGATAGATAGATAGATAGATAGATAGAAAAACAAATAGACAGAAAGGTAGATAGATATATATACATACATACACACTTACATACACGACCATATTTATACATCTATATATACATAAGTGCATAAATATATACATGCATATGCATACACAGATATCGATATATAAAAAATATATAAAACTGTTTACCTGTATATTTGTAAATGTATATGTGTGTGTATGTCTGCACGTGTATAAGTATGTATGTATAGGTATATATGCTTTTCTGTATGTATATAT
>NC_068986.1:15389747-15392488 GCF_001194135.2 Octopus bimaculoides | reverse complement strand
AAGAAGAAGAAGAAGAAGAAGAAGAAGAAGAAGAAGAAGAAGAAGAAGAAAAAGAAGAAGAAGAAGAAGAAGAAACATCTATAACTACAACAACAACAACAAAGTTGTAAGTTATTAAAAAACAATAAATCTGTTTACAAAAATATTATCAACACTGCTGCTGCTACTGCTGCTTGCTCTACTGCTGTTGCTGCGGTTAGTACTGCTAGCAGCATTGCCGTTGCTGCTAACTGCACATACAGCGCTTCACTTGTGGAACGTATCCTTTCCTCAAAACTGTCAGTCAGGCAGAAAAAAAGATGATTGAATGGGAGTGGGTACTTTCCAACCCTGTCAGATGTTTCAAGCTTAGCTTTCTTTCGATTCATTTCTGCGTTAGACTGGTTACTCTGCTCATCACCTTGCCTCTGTTCTTCTCCAGGTCTTCTTCTCCAAGCCTTGGCGTGTTCTTGAAAGACTAATGTGTCTCTTCTACGCGCGAATTGCGTTAATATCAAGAAGTCTTTTGAAAATTCAAACCATGCTAATATGGTGTGATATAAAAATCATTGACACAAAAATAAATAAATAAATAAATATGCAGTTGTCTTACTGAAATATTTTAGATAAATTTTTCTGAGAAATAACTGTGCTTCATTTTTATTGACACCAAAAGCAGGAAGTTTTGTTGTCACAAACTTGAAACTTGTCTTCTGTGTTTCAATTATAATTCTACTTCTTTTTTTTTTATATATATAATCAAACATTACTATAAAGAAAAAGGTAACTTTTGACATGAAGTATATGTCAATTGTTTGTATTCCACTCGACCTATTACTTTTCATAAGAATTAATATAGAGGGAAGAGCCAAAATGGTGACATAAACACAGCAGTTTTGATATTAGAAAATTGATGCGGCATGAGTTTTTATACACTCTATTAGATGGCTTATAACGAAACAGGGGCACATTAGACGCACCCTAATTTCAGCAGCGCAATTTCAAGGAAAAATATGTTTTTAGTGCATTAAAGCTTACGATAGGCCTAATTCTCTATTTAGCACCAAGGGTTACTTTTTGAAAGATTGGCCGTGGAAGGGAATATGCGTTTTGTAAGCTATGAAATACGCTATATATCGGCATGGAGCTTAAAGCTTTTGTATGTCAGTGCAATTTTGATTCTGTTTCTACTAGCCGATCGATTTCTATACTTTGTTTTAAAGCTCACAATTGTAGGAAATCCGTTTTACTTAATGTACGCTTTTGTAAAAGCAGCAGTACTTTTGTGGCTTCTCTATGCGGATATCTGAAAGCTTTTACACCTTTATCATGAGAGATGTTGCTGATTCAGATCTATATAAAGGACGCTTCAACATTGTAATGAAGTTCAAGAAGTGTCGTTGCCATTCCTTTAGGCTCTTCTTGAATGTCAGCAATTTTTACAATTAAATGAATTTACAGATCATCTGACACTTTACGAATGAAGCCGTGAAACGTAAGCAGGAAACTGCTTTTTATATTCTATATAATTCCTTGTAACTTATTCCTTGATGTCACCAAGTTTGTTACCTTCACCGTTATTTAACAACTTTGCAAGTTTTAGAATATCGGTCTTCTATTGAAAGACTTTCTTTTTCTTGCATAGAAGGTCTGATACAAATATGAAGATCTATTCTCTTACTAGAATTAAACTACAGTATGTTCCTTGTAACTTCTCATTGAATGCATTTTTATGTCGAATTATCGGCAAAATATTAGGAATATACCAGTCAAATGGACTTAATGTCGTTACAAAAGCATTGCTTTGTTGTATTTTTTCTCCTGAGAAAAGTTTTAAATTTTTAAATTCATTTCTGAGAGCCCAGAACTTATCGATATTATTTGTGGATAAAACTATAAAACTATCTCAGTCACGTGTAGCCTGAATTTCCGACCGAAATTATTGCTTAAAGTTTGTAAATATACATCAACGTTCTAAAAGATATCAATTTCACGAGAATTCGACTCGTTTTCTTCTTCACCTATGCCAAAACCAATGTTACAGAGATACGACATCTTTTTGAATTGCCACTAAAATCCTTGCTCTCTTATAATTCATAATTCATTAATTTTTGTCTTAGGTTTTCTATAGAATCTCACAAACATTCGCAGACAAAGACACTAAAGGCAATTGCGTGATGACTTCCTTTCATTGCTATTGCGGCAGATCTGACCAACTTTTCTCCAATAATAAACAACTTCATTTTCACATTCAGAAAAGTAATAAGGCATCTACAGAACTAATTCTTCATGCTGAATCTTGATCTAATAACACTTTCTTTTTCATTCTTTTCTAACATTTACGTTTTCACAGCTACCTCCAAACGGTTTGTTTTGTATCTAATTTATAGTCTTTATCATTCTTGAGATATACAAGAGAAGCATGCGTGTAAACCATAAAAGACATTCGTCAGTTGAATATTTCTTGAGAGTCTCAGATATCAGTACGTTGAAACACAGAACATAATGAAACTTCACTTGTCTATTGTTCTCTGTTTCCGACGCAATATTTGAGAAGCTCTGCCTTTACTTTTCAAATTCAGTATAACTTCGCAAAAATTAACAAAACTTATCAATAAACATTTTTAATTAAAATCATTAATGATATGTATTTAAAACAATACACATTTGTACTAATACAAAGAAACAGTATCCCATACATAGAGTCATAAATATGTGTGCGTGTGTGTGTGAAATTATGCATGTATATGTATATATATATA
>NC_068986.1:15388641-15389737 GCF_001194135.2 Octopus bimaculoides | reverse complement strand
TATATATATATATATATATATATATATATATATATAATATATATATACGAAGAAAATTTATTACCTAAATTACACCCATAATCCATAAAGATATATATTGAAAACAAAACATGAACATCGAAATTCCTCACAGACAATACCCATACGAGGGAAGAAAATTGTTACATTGTATTTATGAACAAATAACAGCTATAATGTTTTTTTCAGAAAAAAATAACTTATTCTAATACTTGGCTTTTATTGCTGTCAGAACGGACAAAATCTTTTCACAAAATTATGTTGAGCCTAATAAAACAAGTGCTTCGCTTGCTACAGTAGACAAGTCGCAGGTAATTATTTTTAATTTATTACACCAAATGTGTGAAGAAAATCTAATGAATTTCCGTTTTTAGGTTTCTGTCCTCACTAATATTATTGATTTGTTTCTGGGCTATAAAGAAAAGCTGTTTTATTTTAGACTTCTTTAAAACACAAACATCACTTATGATTCGTTAACGTATCAACATTCACCTTGAAGACAGAGTGAATAAAAATATTGGTTTTTAAAAAAATGCCTGTGAAACATCATAGAATTAATATTCAATTTTAATCGCAGAATAGATTTAGAAAACCCATTTCCATTATTTTTTTGTTTTTCTAAGAAATTTGTATATTATCCTTGAGTTTCTGAGTTCTACAATTTTCTAAGAAATTTACCATTAGATAAACAAGAGACGCAGAAGGTTTCTTGTGGTAGGTTTTCATTTGATTAGAAACTATTTTAAAGAATATTTTATTTATAATTGAATCTATTCCATGTATTGAATCTATTCCTTTTTTTATTTCTAAATTCTGATAACTACATAAAATTGTAAGTTCAGAATTAATTAAATTTATAATTTAAAATATAACTCAAATATAAATATCAAAATAAGCTAAAATAATCTCCGTTGTTTACTCATAAAATAAATAATCAAAAATCCATTTAGTTGGTTTAATAAATAAGAAATAAAACAGTAAGATTTACGTGTTTGAATAATGAACGAAATATAAATATAACTTCAATAAAATGGAAATTAGTGCACAAAAAGAAGTAATCAAATGTTTAGAATATACA
>NC_068986.1:15381141-15386141 GCF_001194135.2 Octopus bimaculoides | reverse complement strand
GGGCGTAGTGGTTCGGTTCCAGGCAGTGAGCTGAATAATAATAATAATAATAATAATAATAATAATAATAATAATAATAATAATAATAATAATAATAATAATAATAAATACTTTAGGAATGGGAACCCATGTTCGAAATTTCCCCAATATACCTGGTGAAGGCTAGAGGGTGTATCATCCGAAGCGTTGTGGTAACAACAAAGATGAGGACAAACATCCGTCAAATGTAAATAACGTAAATAATGTACATAATACCTCGTCTCTTAAATATAGAACTGTAATATCTAATTGTCAGTCTTTCTTTGTTATATATTTCGGATTTTATGCTGTGCTTCCTATAGAAACGTTTCTTTTATTGGATTATTCTTCAAACATGTAGCATTCGTGAATTTAGCTCACTAACTGGAATGAGCAAACAATAGACAGTGGTTTGTAACATAAGGTTGAGCATAATGTCATTTTAATCTTTGAGTAAAGATATTATTTCTATATGGCTATTGTCCTAATGTAACCGGAAGTACTTACAACATTTGAAACAGAAACAATTTCGTTATATTATTCGGAAAAAATAGAAAATAAAATGTGTTTACTCAGCAGATCGTGAACATGCCAAAGGTAAGAGACAATTACTTTGGCACAGTAATATTAACTTCAATATTAAAGCAGTGAGCTACGAGAGTCGTTTGTTCGCCGAACAGGATGCTTAGTGATATTTCATACGTTTTTACATTCCTTTGGGCCAATAAAATAACTACCAGTTGAGCACTGCGGTTGATACAAACGACTTAGCCTCTCCTTATATTACTAGCCGAGTTCTAATATTCGAGACAAATATTAACTCCAGCATTTGCAACGATAAGCCAAACAAAACACATATGTATAAACACAGACATACACACATGTATACAGCTGCACACAGCGTTTGCCAAATAAGTAAATCGAGGCAAAAAATTATATTTCATTTTTCAGTGTTGCTAGCAACAACGAAATTTTGAACTTCATTCGACTAACCGAGAGGAATTACGTTTGACAAAAGTTTGTGACCTAATAATCTTCACTAGAATTGTTTAGGAAGGAGGGAAAAAAAAACAAGGATTTAGTATCTGTGCATTGCGTGAAGCGGCACACGCTCCTAACTGAACAGTTAATGGTAGCCCTGTGTAATGTTCAGCCGATATGTCTATCATATGTAGGTCAGGCACACAGAATGTTCATAGGCGGCTTTGGATAAGCAAATTTTCAGTAAAAATTTGATATGTAAGCTGAGTCGCAAGGTACTCTAATTCTTTCAAATATATTCTTTTTCTATTCTATTCTTATATATTTACTTTCTATTTCTTATCTATTTCTTATCTATTACGTCTAATTCTTTCTCATCTATTTGTTTTCTTATTTACTAAAATAATATATTTATTCAGCTGTCATCTGTATAACATACTTAACGAACATATATCGTTGAACAGCTAAAAACTGCAGTTTTTCGTCCGGAAAATATCTCTTTATAACTTGTATTGTGTTTAAAGAAAACACTCTATACTTCAGAGCTAGGCGAAACGAAGTCACCTTGAAAGTAACCGCGTAGAGGACAGATGCGTATTTCGCGATAACTGCGGTTTGTCAACGTCACATATTGATGGAAACGAAGTCGAATCGGCCAGTCTGAAACTTATAGACTATAAATAAATCTCTGGTTTTCAACGACACCCCAATGGCTGAATAAAGTTCAAAATATGCAATAGAAGCAACATATTGTCATCTGTTGTTAGTGATACGTCGATTAGAAAGCAATTTTTTTCTTGGTGATCTCTGACAACTATATACGAACTATCAACCTTAATTTCTCTATCTCTGTGTTACTTTCTCGTTTTCTCTGACCTTTTCTGGCGTGCGCCTGTACCATCTCTTTTCTGCTGTTATTCCAGTCTGTGGATATATTCCTTCTTCGCCAGGACTGGGCAGCCAGACAATATCATTTATATATTATTATTATTATTATTATTATTAATTATATTAATATGCCAATTTGTTCTTGTACGTTTCTGACGCGTGTGTCCCGCTTAAGAGAAAGAATTTGCAGGAAGAAATTTTGTTGCTTAAATAATTTTTTTTAGCTAGCTTTCTTGTAATTTCTAGAAGATATTTGAATCCACCATCTATGTGTTGTATTACTAGTTTTCAACACCCATGCCTATTGAGCCACCGAATCAGCAACGATCTTAATGAGAAAATTAAGATACTTAAATTCTATGCGTGTGTCGAGCAAGGGAGAGAGGAAGTGAGAGAGAAAGAGAGAGCGAGATGAGGTAGCTGATAGAAATTTGAATTCCTTTCTAAGGTTGAAATGAAATTGAACCCTGGAAATTAAAAGCCTAACCAAACACACACACACATTTGTTCTAAGTCGTCTACCCATACTCCAGATAACAATTTAAGTCTTATGTTCCGAAATTTAAATTTTGAATTTGTTTTAATTATAAAATTACATCTCAGCTGAAAAACATCTTTTGGCTTTCGAATACAAACTTTTTCTCTTTTTATATTTTTTAAGTTACAATTTCTTTCTTTTGGTCAGTATTTTCCAATTACTTTTTTCTGGTCTTGAGTAATGGACGAAAGTATTAAAAAAAAAAATTACATTAATAGAGCCGAACAAAATCAAAAATATTAATTCTATTTTATCCTATTCCTTAATATTAACGAGAGCATAGTATGAGAGAGATGTGGCTATTATTTCTAGCAAACTGAACAATCACACAGAGTTGTTCAACGTAGGCCTTCTGACAAAATTTGAAACCATTTTTAGAAATAATATCTTATAATTATGTAATATCTTATAATTATAAAAGGATCTATCCCATAAGTGGGGCATTATCCAAACAAGTCCCTTAATAAGTACGTTACTTTCTGCATTCTTCAAAGGAATAAGGCTTTAAATGAGTAAACTTACGACGGACTGGCGTCTCCTTCGGGGTTTAAATGTCTAGGGATCTCGTATGCTTATGCGTAAACGAAAGTGCATAACCGGTCCTATGAGACCGATGACCTGAGCCAATAATGTCCATCATGATATATTCTATTTCCTTTCAACACTATCTTTTTACAGGTTCATCTTTTGTCGTTTGTATCAAGGGTTTGTGAAGTTGCGTGGCTTAGTGGTAAAGGTGTTGCATCCACGATCGCGAGATCGTGTGCTCGATACCCCGGGTCTTGAGCAAACCACTTCGTTTAACGTTCCTCCAATCAATTCAACTATAAATGGATAAGCCTGGACATATCCTTTCGATTAGGGGGAATATTTGCCTGCTCCCCTAACAAGCAGCGTAGCATCATTCGAAAGCTAAAACGACATGAAGAGCATTGCCACCGGTGATGTATAACAACATCCATTAGTCTAGTCAATCACATCTACGTATCCTGGCATATTCGTTTCTTAAGCGTCGTTCAGTGAAAACATCTGTATATGCGCATGTGTGCGAATCAAACAGTGTACATGACTCTGGATTCATATTATCACCATCGCCAAATTGTATCATATTTGACGTCATTTCTGTTACATCTCGCTGTTTTAGATTTGGCTTCTTGTGATTTTGTTTCTTCCATTTGGTCCGTCTTCTTTCATTATATCACCACCAATACCAGCTGTCTCGCTTTTAGTATATTATGGCGCAAATTAGTTGATTGATATCATTTACACTTATCACATTCTGTTGCATTGCTCAATGTTTAGTACATCATTAGCTTGTCTTATTGAAGTTGAATTGTTAAGCAATTTCTCTTTTCTCCGCCATTTATTTCATTTCTTTCCGCCATGGATATTTGCTGATTGTCACTTTACGAATAATGCTCCATTTTTTATTGTTATTAGTTGGTGCAGATGGAGTTAATATCGGGTGATCTGAAAATGTCTCGAACATTGTAATATAGACAATAGCTTTATTGTTCCACTAATTATGTTTATTATGTTATTGTAGTGCGTTATTATTATTATTATTATTATTAATTTTTTTATTCGTTTCTTTCTTGTGAACGGCTTCAGGTGCTAGCCGAATACATATTCACTACTCTCCATGAAGTCATATGATTTTAGAGAAGCAGTGTCGATTTTTGTAAGATTAAAGAATTAGATGTTATATGCAGCTCGTGTAGATGTATATTACAAACCTATTAGGATTGGAACCAAGAACTCCGGTTCCTATTGGCACAACTATACCGTGTGTTAGACATTCTTGAGGTCTCAAATTACAACTCCGAACACTAATGATGTACATTGTACGAGGGTGAATCAAAAAGTAATGCCACTTTATTTAGGACACGTATTATTACCAACGCAGGAACATGTATCCTAGGGATGTGATTCACAGAGGACCAGCTTCATTTTGATGTATACTAACTACATCAAAATGAAGCTGGTCCTCTATGGATCACATCCTTACTTCTTAACATAGTCACCGTTTCTCTCAATAGCAATGTTCTACCTTTGAATGAGAGCGTGTATCCCTGCTCTGTAAAATTCTGTTGTTATGTGGGTCTGTATGCGGGTATATATATGTATATGTATGTATATGTATAGTCTTTGGCGAGTATGTGGGCGAGCATGTGTGTGTTTCAAGTGTGAGTGGTTTAGTATATAAATATAGGCGAATGTACGGATTGGTGCGCATACGCGAACCTATAGACTTCTCTACTCCCTTACTTTTACCCCCTCCCCTTACTTAGCGATCTATTAGTTCTTTTGTCTTAATGAAGGTCAACCACACAGTAATTTCCCTTTGTTTAACGGTCATTTTTCACAAGAATTTTCAATGGCTGGATAACTGAAGAGATGCTGGCGTGGGCTCCCACACAGGCATCCGAAACTCGGAGTTTTATCATGGCTACCGAATAAGTGTCACATAATTTTACAGATAAATTCCTCTATTTACATAATATCGAGGTCTCTTTCTTTCTTTTGTTGTCTTTCCTATCAATATATATATATATATATATATATATATACATAT
>NC_068986.1:15374091-15379060 GCF_001194135.2 Octopus bimaculoides | reverse complement strand
ATGTATGTATGTATGTATGAATATATGTATGTATTTGATAATGTATTATCTTCTATTATCTGTTCTGTGGAAATTTTTTTTTTATTTCAGATTTATGTGCAGATTGTGTTAGTGAAAATGACGTTTTGTTAACCTAAGTGTTGCTTTAAAATATGCATTTAGAAGAAAAACGTATTCCCGCCGAGTGCATTTGTGCTTATTCCGTTTCCTTTACGTTTTACGAAGTGTAAATTCCGATATTCTAAAAAGATTATCATCATTTTCATCTGATATTAACTTATTCGCTGTTGGCGTTGCAGAGTTTTGTACTCTGTGTTTTCTTTCTTTTTATTTGCATTTTTTAAACACCAATTGCAAAGTATTTATTCTTTCTCCTTCTAATATTACACCGAGCGATATAGGTTTTCTTTGTTACCGGTGACTGCATATGCCCTGTAGGAATCTGACATGTTCCTCGTTGAAGCATTTTCATATCGTAGCTAATCGCCAATTAGTGCGTACATTCGCATCACATTGCCTTCATGTGAGAGAAAACGCAATAACATTCCAACATTCTTCAGCATTTTCGCCACTTTTTTATAATTGATCCTGTGTTATTTTCTCGATACAAATACGAAGAAGCTTTATAAGTACTACATCGAACACCATTATTGTTTATTGTTATTTCATATATAATTTCCCAAGCTTATATTTTTGTGAAATTATTCCTGAACAAACGAGCACTGGTTTGCTTGTATTGAACATGTGTAGCATTGAATTTTGTATGTTTTTTAGCATTAGATGGTTACTGTTTCACTGTATTAAACGAACACTAAGAAATATGGTGGTAGTATGTATCTGTTCTTGTTTTCTTGTTGTCATTGCGATGTTGTTTAGCTCCAGGTCAGATTTGATCCAGCAGACCTATGGTGAAAGGTATTCCTTCTGCCATCGTCTCATCTATTTGATAGAGGTATCAGCCCAACGTTTGAGTGGGATATTAGTTGATACATCGACGCCGCTACTTAAATAGTGCTTTATTTCATCGACTCCGAAAGTATGAAATGCCGAGTCAACTTCGGCAGAATTTGTTCTCACAACGTGAATAGACGGAACGATCACACGTTTTTCAATACTCTGACAATTTTGTCAATTCGCAACAACCTTAAAGCTGACATGTTGTTATTGTTTGTTCCTTCTCGAGCCATGCTTGGCTCATAAAGGCCGGTTTCCCGGTTCCATTGGCCTATAGGTTCCCCATCTGGATGGGACGCTAGATGCAGAGGAAAAAGTTAGAGAAAGTTGTGGTGAAAGAGTCAGCAGAAGTTCGCAATTACCTTCTGCCGGACCCGCGTAGAGCTTAGGTGTTTCGATCATAAACACATACATCATCCGTTCTGAAATTCGAACCCGCGATCCTTCGACCGCTAACCCACTGGTCTGCCTACTAGGCCATGTGCCACCACTAAGGGTGACATACGATAATAATTTCATATGTTGGTGCAAGGCCAGCCGTTTTAACGGAGAGGAACACTTGATTACAGCGACACCAGTACTCAAACTGTAATTACTCTACCGACCCCGCAAACACGAAAGGTCGACATCGGTGGTATTTGAACTCAGAACATTGAGCAGGAGGATAAGTCTCTCATCATTTTATCCTACGCGGTAACGATTCTATCAGGTTCACATATAATAACAAAGAAAATTCTTACCTGCCATTATATGTTTCATTCAGTGTTACGTCGGATTAATCCCTTAGATTCTACATAATAGTCTAAATATTTGGCATTGCTATGTCGATATTTAATCCAGTGTTATGGACCTAATTAATTGTGTACAAGACTTTACACTTGATTTTAACTAAACAAAACTGGAGTGCGACTTATCCATGCGGCAAAGCTAAAATTATGAAGGGAACAAAATTGGGAACACTAAATTAGGGGTTCAACGAATAAACAAGTAAATACGTTAAGATTTTCTCGTTTGGGATAATGTCAATGTCATATCCTGCCCAACGGATTCTCTGAACGATAAGTGTTTTCTCAAAGACAAGTTTTATGACATGTAGGGTTGGGTTATTATCAGCAGCTGAAAGCTATGAATCATTTAAAGTAGGGAGGTTACACGTATGAAGTACAGTTCTTCCATATCAATTCTCCAATTTCTTTCTTCGGATCCAGTGTACGAGAACCTGTTACAATATGATGTACATTTTCAATGTACATCATATCCTCATTTATCTATCCTCGTTTATCACGGAGATTTGGTTTACAAAAAGAGATTTTGATAAATGAATCATTAATGACTGAAACATCTCCACCCGCTTTTTGAATAGAACGAATGGTAGATTCTTTTCTATTCTAGGCACAACACCCAAAAATTAGTGGGGGGGGGGCAGTCGATTAAATCGACCCCAGTACGCAACTGGTACTTGATTTTTCGACCACGAAAGAAAGGCAAAGTCGAACTCGGCAGAATTTGAACTCAGACGGACGAAATACCACTAAGCTTTTCGCCTGGTGTGCTAATGTTTCTTCTAGCTCGCCGCCTTCACGAATGGTCGAGTTGAAATTATGATCGTAAGTTTGTGGTTTCTCTTCTTTAACCGGGCGATGCGTTGTGTTTTTGATCAAAACAGTTCATTCCTTGTTGCCTCAGTCCACTCACCTTACAAAAATAATTAACCATGTGACGGACCGGCGCCCCATGTGAGGCGAAAATATATGCTCCAGGGAAATTGTGAAACCGGCCTTATGAGTCTATATGACTCATAAACGATCTTTATCCTGTTTATCCATGCCTTCTTTAGTGTACAGTAATCCCTCGACTACCGCGGGCGTTACGTTCCAAAACCCCACCGCGATAGGTGAAAATCCGCGAAGTAGAAACAGTACCGTTCTGCATATTTTTTTATATTTTTATAATTTGTATATATTTATTATATTATAAATGCCAAAACAACACCAGGGAAGATCGATGTAAGCTTAATAAACCGCGATAGGTGAACCGCGATATGGTGAAGGATTTTTATATCCGATTGCGCTTTTGCTCCACATTAAAGTATTCTCACGGATTTTGTGGATTTAGTGACTGGTGTCGAACATCAGCTAAGTATTCTGCTCCATTTCTTGCATGGTATTTACATAGAATATGAACTGTATGAACTGTTACGATGTTGATTTGCGAGGATGGTGTGAAATACGTGTTGTCTGAATTCTACCAAAATTCTATTGAAGAATTTTGAAATAAATCTCGAGGATTTCTGATAAATTGCACGTTTCAAAATTTTGTCACGTCATTTCATACTGAAAAAACACGTTTCAGTTAGAAATGTTCAAAGCCCGAAACAATTGTATGAAACGAAGTTATTGAATGTAGTCTCCAGTAATGGTGTCTACATATGTCTGTAGAACGCAGACAGATTCCTGTAGAAACATTCCTGCACAACGTACATACACGCAAACATACATATACAAACACATACATATATATCTATGTATATATGCATGTATGTGTGTACGTGTGTATTGTACACATACATCAAAATAGATGTGCATGTGTGTATATATTCGTAGCTAAATATATATTCATACACATACATATGTATGTCTATGTATATAAATATATATCTATATACACATATTAGCGAGTGTATGTACATGTATGTATATATGCTATATGCCTGTGCATCTATTGTATTTATATTTATACACATACACATACATATTCATATGTACGTCTCTGCGTATATGCATATGTATATATGTATATATTTCAATCGATGTGTGTGTGTGTGTGTGTATATATATATATTTTCACATATATGTGCGTGTTATTGGTTGTGAGTGTCATGACCCAAGGTCATTTCTAACCCAGCAGATATATTAAAGTTTTTGCTGTCGTGTTAATTATATTCTTACAACCACCACAAACATCAAACCCAATTATCCACAGTGCCAATCATTTTCTCAGATAATGCTATGATATGACATATATCCAGTTTCTTTCTATGAAGATATTAAGAACTTGTTTATCAGTGTATTGTTTACATATTACGCATCCGAATCACTCTTCATTATTCATATGTACAATCATTAATTTTAAGTGGGAGATATAGTGTAAGTAGAAATGCGTTGGTGCTAATCTTTGCAAAGGAATACTGTAGAGACATTGGTGATGGGAAAGAGGATTCAAAGGTTAAAATAAGGGATCAATGTGGAACAGAGAAACAGACTATAAAGGATGGAATAAAGAAATGGAATCAACGGGTTTATTAGCATTTGCAAATAGAGGGAGAAAGAGAGAGAGAAACAGACAGACAGAACGACAGAAAGGTTAAACAAAAACGGAAATCTAAAAGAGACGAGAGAAAAACTTGGAAGAAAATTATTAAAGTTTTTCAGAGATCTGTCAGTAAAAATCTTCCGCTACGGTTCACAACTCACCCCTTTTCCTCTCTCCCTCTATGTGTGTGTTTTTGTACGTCTGTTTGTGTGTGTGTGTGTGTGTGTGTGTGTGTGCAAGTATGTGTGTGTGTTTGTGTGTGTGTGTATGTGTGTATGTATGTATGTGTGTATGTATGTAGGCATGTGTGTGTATGTGTGTGTGTGTGTGTTTGTTGATGTGTGTCTGTTTGCACGTGTGTGTGTCTGCTTGCACGTGTGTGTGTGTGTCTGTATTTCTGTGTCTGTGTATGTGTGCATGTTTGTGTATGTGCGTGTGTGTGTGCGGTTGCACTTGTAAGTGGGTTTCGTATGTGTGTGTGTGTGTGTGTGTGTGTGTGTGTGTGTGTGTTGTGTGTGTTTGTGTGTGTGTGCAACTTAGACGACTCACTACCGCTGTCACTGTCCGGTTCAGTTTCATTTGAAGAGGAACTTTTACGAAAACATGCGACGATGCAGCGGCAGCATTCTATCACCATTTCTATTTCTATTTCATTTCCTCAGACAATAAACTCCATATCTCTCTCGCTCTGTTCTTCTTCTGT
>NC_068986.1:15370894-15373789 GCF_001194135.2 Octopus bimaculoides | reverse complement strand
ATATATATATATATATATATAATTTTATTCTTTCATTCTTTTATTTCTTTCAGTCATTTGAGTGCGGCCATGCTGGAGCACCGCCTTTAGTGTAGCAAATCGCCTCCAGGACGTATTCTTTGTAAGCCTAGTACTTATTCTATCGGCCTCTCTTGCCGAACAGCTAGCTGACGGGGACGGAAACACACTAGCATCGGTTGTCAAGCGATGTTGGGGTGGGGGACGGCAAAGACATACACACATATACATATATATAAATATACATATACAACGGGCTTCTTTCAGTCTCCGTCTACCAAATCATCTCAGAAGGCTTTGGTCGGCTTGAGGCTATAGTAGAAGACACTTGACCAAGGTGCCACACAGTGGCACAGAACCCAGAACCGTGTGGTTGTAAGCAAGCTACTCACCACACAGCCAGTATGTATGTATATATATATATATATATATATATATATATATATATATTGTGAATCCAAACAAAGAAGACCAAACAAGAAAAAACTACAACACGAGGACGTGGTACAAGTACTGTACTATTAGACGCTCGGGAAAGGAAAGAAAGAGGATTTTACGTTTCGAGCAATGCTCTTCTTTAGAAATAGAGGTAAATCTGAAAGAAGGGAAGAGAGAGGAAGAAAATCACCAACGATACACACGTGGTTACATATATATATGCATTCATGTATGCCTGTATGTATGTATAGTATATACACAGGCATATATATTTCTTTATATGTCGTTAAAGACATATTAGCTACTGCTTTCCTAGGTAAATTATTTTTTCTATTCTGAAAGGAAGTCTGTCACAAAAATGGAAATAAAATGATGCATTTCCATTCTTTAAATGTCAAAACTTTATCAAAACTTTACGAATAATTATTCGTTTTGTCCTGTTAAATTTTAATACGTAATTTTCTTTGCAATAAAAAAAATGCTATGTATGTATCTGTCCATCAACCTACCAATTTATCTAATACTGTTTTCCTCCATCTCTCACCCGATACCCAAGTAACCTGGACGACACACAGACACTATCCACTTCGGTTTCCTCAATTCCATCATTTCCAAAAATATTTCAATGATTATTTTCTCACAGCCATTTTAAAATAAATTTCATTATTGAACAGTTTGTCTGAATGAACATGTACAAGAGTATCTCGTAAATATCCCAATTATGAATAAATTAAATTCGCACAAAATATTGTATACACTGACATCGTTTGATTGCCAGAATATCTTCTCTATTGTATGTTGTCTATAGAAATAAAAAAAAAATTCTAATACAAAAGCAGTTAAAAATTAATATGTATTTTGATCTGGCATAAAACAACGGGTCATGCACTAGTAAAAATAAGAGCGAGAGAGTGGGTATCTGAATAGTAAAATAACGTCACATAAACGAGAGAAAAACAGAGACGCCGGTAATATTGTTAGTCATAGTATTTCGTTTTAAAACTATTTTGGTGATAGGGTTTGATAAATTGTGGAGATGGTAGCGGCTTTGATGGCGTTTGTTTCTCTATTATCAATCATAGCAGACGTGGTTGTGGTAGCGATGTGCACGTTTGTTGTTGTCGGCTTGTGACGAAGTCTTTTTGTGGTCATTGTGATGAAACATGGCGGAGATGGTAGTGATAGTAGTTACAGCGGTCTTTTACACTCATTCTTGTATTTTAGCTATTTATTCGCTTTACAGTGATTTAATTGTGATGAAAAGGTAAAGATTCTAGTGGAATTACCATGGGACCAAAAAAGTTTAATTAAAACAGTATTTTATTGAAAATATAATTACGATTTATTTTCTGATAGAAATTACGTCAAAGCATACAAACACATGAATATAACACCGGAGATTTGAGACGCGTAAAATCATGCAAATGTACGGAGCAGGTTATAGACTTACACAACACATTGAAGCAAAGAGACAGGCGCATTCCCATACATACATACATTCATACAGTTATGTACACACATACATAGACACACACATACATGCACACACATTCATATGTATGACGGGGTTCTACCAAATTCACTGACAGGCTTTGGTCGGTCTAGAACCATGTGATTGGGAAACAATCTTCTTACCACCACACAGTCACGCCTGTACCTACCCACACACGCACACACACACACATTCATATATACATACATACATGCATACATACACACACACGGGTATAATTAAATGACGGAGAAGAAAGACAACAGGAAAAAACAACAACGCAAGGACGTAGTACATGCAAAGTATTAATGAGACGCTCAGAGAAGGAAAGAAAGAGTGGTTGTTTTATGTTTCGAGCAAAACTCTTCTTCGGAAACTGGAGACAAAGGAAAGTCCAAAATAAGATGAAGACGGAAAGGAAAAGATCGCCAACAGTCCACGTGTATTAACATTTTGGAATGGCCGGAAGCAGATAGACAAACGAAAAGTACTTTCGGGAGAGTGTGAAGAGTGGTTGGTATCTGTGCGTGTGTGATATAGTGTGTGTGTGATATAGTGTGTGTATGCTAGCTTCTGTGCGTGTGGCAATAACTAAGTATGTGTGTGCGTGTGGTAGTATGTGTTCCTGTGGTGGTAACTCTGTGTGTGGTATTAGGTGTTTACATGTGTTTGTTTGTGTGGGTGGTCTGTATGTGTTTGTTAATTTCGTAGTGAGAGATCAGCAGCTATGGTGACAGGTGTGTATATTTGGGTGGTTGTAGCAGTGCATGGGTGTACATGTGTGTTTTTATACGTGTGCGTAGATGTGAGTCGGGGTGGTTTGCAGGGTGTTTGAGAGGCAGTCTGAAGGCTGTGTGAATGAGTGGGTGTGGGTGGGTGTGCGTCAGTGAGTTCTGGTATGCGTACGCAGATGTAGTAGGAATGTGTGTACGCATATATATATATAG
>NC_068986.1:15363018-15365806 GCF_001194135.2 Octopus bimaculoides | reverse complement strand
TATATATATCTGTGTGTGTATGAAGAAGTTGAAAATGCGCTGTGCGTCTTTTAGTTCGATTATTTTTAAAGATTTCACCGGTTTCTGCAGATTTTACTGTTCAAATGTTAGGTGAAATATAAAGACGTGCGGCTATGCTTGAGAAGCAAAACCTTTGCGACTTAATACCTGGAAAAAAATTTGTGAAACCGGTTTAGCTTTCGAATTAAACCTACTAAAATTCTGTCAGCGCATTTTCAACTATTTTAATATAATTTTCCTGTGTAGAATAAAATGATCTGTTTATATACACAAAGAAAAACGCGAATGATCTGAAGTTCACTACAGCTGTTTCAGGATGTTTTACAATAACGATTACTAACATACACAAATACAGTTCATGCAACATGATGTAAATTTTTCCGTTCTGACATTTATAATCTAGCAGTTTGACGCCAAATATATTATCCCCTCTAATCCACATACTACTGTTCTACACATTAGTCTCCCATCTCACCTGTATCCTTCTGTCGCTCTATCTCTCAGTACCTTTATATCATACCATGCATTTTTCATTTGTCATCCTCTTTAACGTTATCTCTCACTGTCAATTTAACACAAGTTGCCTTCTGTGTTCACGAGTTTACACCATTACCCATATCATATATGGCCATGCTTCGGTACAGATTCACTCTTTCAATTGTGGCTAGAATCAGATGGTCTTCAAACATTTCATATTTTGGTGGGTGTGTATGTGTGTGTGTGTGGAGGGGGGTCCGCGTGCATGTGGGTGGGGGGTCCGCGCGCATGTGTGTGTGTGCGTTGGGTGTGTGTGACTGTGTCTGTGTCTGAAACAAAACCAAGATTATATCTTGGTGCCAGCTGTTCACTACCATTGAACTAAGTTAACACACGTCATTTTTCGAGCACCATCCGCAGTATTCGAGCGGTTCCAAGCAGTGCTGTTTTCTGCAAGTGCTCCACCCTTATTGTAGCCCCTATTTGTTCCATGTACTTCTCAAGATTTCTACTCACTGTTCCCAGGACTCTGACAATTATTGGTACTACTGCTGCCTTTTTCATCGACCACAACTGCATAACTTCCCATGCTAACCTGTCATATCTCTAGACTTTTCTTTCTTTCTTATCGCATACCTTGTTGTCAGCTGGGCATGCTATATCTATGATATAGCATCGTTTGCTTTCTTTCTCAATTAACACTATGTCTGGTTTCCTATTCTCTACTTCATGTTCGCACTGAATCATGAAATCCCATAGGCTCTTTACATTACCATTTTCGATGATGCCATCGGGTTTATGCTCGTACCACATTTTTGCACTGTCAAGTCCATACTTGTTGAATTCCATACTTGTTGATGAATCTTTCAAATACTTAGGTCCCTTCTGATGATACTCGCTATCTCTCAGAGACAAACTTTCAGGAGGAGCGCTACTGGGCATTCTATTTTCAATCCTCCTCAGCCATTTGTCTATATCTTGGCTTACTAATCCCAGCGCACCAATTATTAAAGGAATGCACTTTACTCTTCATAAGCTCCAGATTCTTCTTATTTCAAATTTTAGGGGATTGTATTTTTAATTTGCTTTTATTTTTCTTCCCATTTCTTTACGATTCTGGGATCAAATGTGCATGATGGGTCGAGAAGTGAGGAATTTTGTTTAGCAATTTCGTTTATCCTTATCACTGATTGTAATATCTGCTCTATTTTGCTCTAATTTCTTGCCCGGTTGTACTGGAAAATCCCACAAAATCTTACATTTTTCAAACTCCAGTGCTCTGTCCAATCAATGATTGTACCTTGTCTTTCTATCTTGAAATCTTCAATTTTAGCAGTTTCCAGTGTAAAACCTATTATTATTAATATTATTCTTTTCTACTCTAGGCACAAGGCCCGAAATTTTAGAGGAGGGGGCACCAGTCGATTATATTAGCCACAGTAAGCAAATGATACTTAATTCATCGACCCAGAAAGGATGAAAGGTGAAGTCGACCTCGGCAGAATTTGAACTCAGAACGAAAAGACAGACGAAATACCGTCAAGCAATTCGCCCGGCGTGCTAACGTTTCTACCAGCTCACCGCCTTCATTAATATTATCATCGGTGTTGTTTTTGTTGTTGTTGCTGTTGTTGTTCTTCTTCTTTTGTTGATGTTGTTATTATTACTATAATTATTACTATTACTACTACTACTACTACTACTACTACTACTACTACTACTACTACTACTACTACTATTATCATTATTATTATTATTATTATTATTATTATTATTATTATTATTATTATTAATATTATTATTATTATTATTATTAATATTATTATTATTATTACTATTATTATTATTATTATTATTATTATTATTATTATTATTATTATTATTATTATTATTACTATCATTATTAAGATAATCACTGAAAAACCAAACATGGTTTCAATGAATTCGATTACATAACACAATTCTTCAGCTGTATATCATAAATGGTTTGCGTCAGAGAATATAAACATCGATGACTATTCAATTTTGGACTTGCTGAGAAATTATGGAGAAGAAAAAGCAATAAGTGAGAAGTGTTAAACCACTCAGCTATAGAGTTTATTGTGAATACTGTCGGAAGAAGTCAAACATTTCGATATATTTGCCACATTGCTATTGGATAAATAAATATTGATTAATTAGCTTATTATTCTAATTTAAAGAAGGCATTTTCGTTAAATTGCATATATCACTATCTATTTATATATATACACATACACACACACATATATATATATTTATATAGGCATAT
>NC_068986.1:15359573-15362573 GCF_001194135.2 Octopus bimaculoides | reverse complement strand
TGTGTGTGTGTGTGTGTGTGTGTGTGTGTGTGTGTGTGTGTGTGTGTCTTCGTGGAAAATACGCTGTTGTAAAATATAAACCAAAATTCCATATCACTGGATATTTTGGAATTTCAATTATTTTCTGGTTTAATTATAACTTTTAATTTTCTCCTCTTGATTTATTCATGTTTCATGAAAGGATTTAAGAAAAATAAGCTACGCATATTTATGAACAGCAAAACGTTGAGTTTTACTAGAAATGATGACGAGGAGGGTGACGTGGACGACGGTGGTGATGAACTATGATGAGAATGATGATGATGGTCGTGATGATGATGATGGTGATGGTGATGATGGTGGTGATGATGATGGTGATGATGATCATCATCATCATGATCATGATGATCATAATGATGGTGGTGGTAGTGATGATGGCGATGATGATGACGATGATGATCATGATGTTGATGACGATGATGATAATGACGATGCTGAAAATTATGATGATGACAATGATGATGACGATGATATTAATGATGATGATGACAATGATGATGACGATGATATTAATGATGATGATGATGATGATGATGATGATGATGATGATGACGACGATGATGATGATGCTGATGATGATGATGAGGATTACCGTGGTTACGTCAACGGCAATGGTGATGAAGTGGACGACAAAGTTATCTAAAACGATAGACTAATAATTCATAATTATCAGAAGTCTCATTATTGTTATTAATGCTATTATTAATGTTATTCTTGCTGTTACTGTTACTTTTATTATTATCATTATTATTATTATTATTATTATTATTATTATTATTATTATTATTATTATTATTATTATTATTATTATTTATAATAATAATAAGAAGAAGAAGAAGAAGAAGACGAATGATATTTTTTTTTATTTTGTGTCGTCGATGTAGAAACTTTGTATTGCATCTTACTGAGGCCATATCATTCACAGCTAACTTGCGTATTGATATTTTCGACCAGTAGTTCGATGCTCGGCTCAAATTTCATTTCGTGTCTAGATTCCTGAATTATTTGGTCCCGAAATGTTTCTTAAAAAATTTTAATCCGATATGAGTTGGACAGCCATACTTAATCCGACGTCTTCAAGAGTTACCAGTATAGCTTTATTTATTGAAATTAACAGGTGACTGGAACTGCATCTTTAATGCATGCTAGTATTGCATGAAGTTGAAAAGAATGTACGGAATCTAGAAAGTATGTACAAGCAATTTTAATTCTCTGACTGTTATGAACCAAACAATAGGTCAGGCAAATCGGATCATAATAAAAATATTGCTTATTGTTAGGTTAGAGAAAGGGTTAGACGACGTTATCCACCCTTTCGGCGAATTAAATTTGCCGTTTATTTGTGATCTGAACTATCAATGTATATAAGAACTCGCTTCCTGGAAGCTGAAGGCTTAGTTCTCAGCGTAGAAGGATAACAACGAGTAGTTTAAAGAGTTAGAAAAGTTATAAGTCAGATTGTCTGTAGGTAAGTAGGTAGTTAAGCCAAAGCTTCTTAATCTCAATTTCCTTGTTTGGATTTCCAGGAGGTAGATTGTTGGATTTCGCAACTGTTTTATTCTTTATATCATCCTAGGGATTGCGACCGGGGAGCTCTGGACGTAAAGGAATATTTCCTTTGCGCTATAATTTTTTATTCGTGTCTCCACTGATACCCACTCCCTTTCTCTCTCATTAATAATTTTCCATATCATGATCAGAAGGCCTTCAGGTAACCCTTCCTAACGCACGTGTAGTAGCAACCCCTTCATCGCCCCAACAATCCAATGGCTTTTACTTCTGGACGACGTTGAGGTGCATCTTCTGAATATTCTTCGGTCTTCGAGGCTTTATTAACTGCATTATATCCAAACACATTCTCGCTGCCACATACCATTTCTAGTCCCTTCAGTACTCGTCACGTTCTCGTACAACGGCACAAAAGCAACACTGAGACAAAGATAAATTTCTTTATCCATACCCCTGTAATACCCATATATTACAGCGTAATTTTTTTCTGGCCGACGTGTTACGCACAGTTTCAGCTTTCTAGTTCACCTCTTGCTTCGTCTTAAATACCAAATACTAATACGCAAAACTTAAGCCACTGTTGATCAAAACCACATCATTCTTCTCATAGGCCAAAGCTTCCTGTACCTGTATTTTTGAGGATTTGTAAAATCCTTCACCATTTTCATCGATACCGATGTAATCTAGCTTATGTTTGCGGGTTCCTGTGGATATTACTGCTAACAGACTTAATGCGATTAATTCTGTGGCCATACCAGTAACCACATATAGCTTCAGTATCATTAAATGGAGTCTCAGTCATATACAGAATATGGATAGAAATATCTGTAAAATCTTTCTAAGGTACCGAATGCATCATCCAAAATGTGATGTAGACAAGATTTATTTCTCAAGAAAAATAGGTGGAAGAGGCCTGATACAGCTCAAACAATCTTTTCAAATTAGCAATAATAGGCCTTGAAATGTACCTTAATACATGTGACGTTCCCTTACGAGCTGTTTCGAATTTTGGCACAAGGGCTTGCAATTTGACAGAAGAGAGAAAGCTGTTACATCGGACCCAGTATTTCGATGGTACTTAACCTTTCGAACTCGGGGCCATTTGAACTCAGAGCGTAAAGAGCGGTGAAATTAAGCTAAACACCGTGTCGTACGCTCTAAGATTTCTGGCATAATACTGCTTCCACAATAATAATAAGAAGAAAATCGGTTTGAAATTTGGGTACAAAGCTAGTAGGTTCAGGGGAGGGGTGGTAGGTCGATCACATCGACGCCAGTGTTCAACTGGTATTTATTTCATCAACCCCGAAAAGATAAGAAGCAAAGTCGACATCGAATTTGAACTCAGAAAGTGAAGACAAACGAAATGCCGCACAGCACATCGTTCGGCATGCTAACCACCACCACCACTACCACCACCACTGCCACCACCACCACCACCACCACCATCAC
>NC_068986.1:15358171-15359548 GCF_001194135.2 Octopus bimaculoides | reverse complement strand
CCACCACCACCACCACCACCACCACCATCAAGAACAACAACAACAATAGTAATAATATATTATTTACATTATTTACCTTTGACGGATATTTGTCCTCATCCTGTTTGTTGTTAACACAACGTTTCGCCTCATATATCCTCCATCCTTCATCGGGTGTCTTGGGGAAATTTCGAACCTAAAAATGAGAAACCAGGTTCGAAATTTCCCCAAGACACCTGATGAAGGCTGGCGGGTATATCAGCCGAAACGTTGAGTTAAGAACAAACAAGATGAGGACAAATATCCGTCAATAATATCCGTATGAGACAAATGAGGACAAAGATGAGGACAAATATCCGTAAATAATGTAAATAATGTACATGATTCCTCATCTCTTAAATATAGAACTGGAATAATAATAATAATAATAATAATAATAATTTCTGGCGACAATGCTGTTGTTGGATTAGGAAACACAGAAATGTTGATTATGATTGCAACGACGACGATCAATGTTAAATGACGCGGTTTTCGCAGAATACATTGCTTATGGAAATATATTAAGCTGTCTTTTTGTACCTTACACGTGCAGTTTCCCCTTTACACACACACACACACACACACACACACACACACACACACATACACACACAAACACGCACATATTTAATATATATATATATATATGTATTATTCATTTATTCGATTTATAAATCTCCATTAGGAGTAACAGCATCCTAAAAAAAAAATGTTAAATCTGTTTTACTGGAATCAAAGAAAATAGTCACCTGCTTTACTATCACTCCAATTTCGACGGAAAACAACAACACCAACATCGACGACGACAGCATTAACCACAATGATAACGGTAGCAGTAGTAAGGAAATGAAAGAAAACAATATTAAGATAAGCAGCAACAACAACGACAAAAACAATATTAAATAATGTGGTAAAATAATAAATAATAAACACCAAACAGTATTGCAATTCAAAAGCTTTCCCAGGAAAAGTATACTAACAAAACAACAATACCAACACCAACAACAACAAAAATCATAATAATAATGATAATACTAAAGAAACACAAGCAAAAATTAAATAACAAAAACAAATTTTAAAATGCCATATTACAATACTCCACAGTTTCTGTAAATTAAATATGTCAGCAAATGTAGCTGCGGCATTCCCTTGTCTCATTGCTTAACAGTCTTCGAGTCTCCACGTGTCCGCAAAACATGTGCTTTTTAACCCAAACTTTAGAGGAGATGTTTTTTTTTTTTCTTTTCATATCCTAAGAGATCTTTTTAAGCATAAGAAGAGAGGATAAACATAAAAAGACAGTAAAATAACATGAAATAGAATAAAATTTAACAAAAACGCAATATATATATATATATA
>NC_068986.1:15354782-15357153 GCF_001194135.2 Octopus bimaculoides | reverse complement strand
TATATATATATATATATACATACACACATATATATATATATATAGGTATATATACATATATATGCATATATGTGTATATATACATATGCATAACTGTGTATGTCTGTGTGTTCATGCGCGCGCATATGTTTTGTGTGTGTGTATATATGCGCACGTGTCTATGGAATTACTTAAGCAGATTCTTTCCTGAACAGCTGAAGCAGACCATATGTATTATATATAAATGCCAGTTTCGGATTTTACCATCTTACTGCCTAAACCGGCAAACCAATATTCACCACATTTTGCATCCATGTCACATTAACATCCAGTTCAATAATAGGCTAATTGGATTTCAAAAAAAAAAATCTATAACGTTCCCCATAGTTGAGGTTGGGCGAATTATATGATGAAATGAGAAGGGTGCAAAAAGTATTAGTCTGAGGAAAACTTAGTAGCAGAGTGAGTGTGATTGATATCAGGGAAGGGGAGTACAACGTTCTGTATATTGAATTAAATGAATACATACTCTGCATACTTTTCCTCATACAGATTCATGTTACTAAAATGGACCTGCTGATAAATCACTTATACATAATAGACAGACGTCACTAAGCTGAAACTGATTATTATGCGGTTGGGCTACCATAACTTTGGGGTAGGCGTGATGAACGCTGTATGATAGAAATATGTATAATTCTTTACCTGTAAAACTCTCCGGTCATGCGAACGAGAGTTTTTGCTAGTTTCACTCGGGAACTTTCTTTCTCTCGCAGATTCACCTCTGGAATCTGGACGTTCAAATTCTATCAATATTGAGCATTTAAAAAGCGTAGTTCCGGAAAAGCCAATGTAAACTCTAATTCATTTGAATTCAAGTCACACATTGATGTGAATCGCCTTTATGAATTAACAAAATTGTCTAAAGTTGGTCAGTGTGTCTCTCATTATCTGATTGCTTCTCAGCTCAATGAAAATGCTACTCTCAGCTCGTCATTGAAGATTAGATTTCCTACCGAACATTTCCTGAGTAGAATCATTCTAAGTAATGAAAAGTGGGTTATCAATAATCACATCCAACGAAAGACAATGAAAAAGGAGAATCCATTCGCAAAACAGGACTACACTAGCAAAGAGATATACTTTGTGTTTTTTTGTGAAGGGGTGGATATTAGGGGGTCACCCATTATGAAGAGTTTAACCAAGACGAAACTATTAATTGCCATGAGTCATAACCATCGCAGAAGAAATTGCAGGAAAAGCCCCTGTGTTTCGCCAGCTCTAAAGGTATCTTACTCTAACACGATTATACATGACCATACGTTGTCCAAGTCACTCAGGAAAAGATTGCGGCGCTAAATATCGAAATTTTGCGTGATCTTCCTTAATCTCTTGTTCCCTGCTCCATCACAATATCATCTTTTCACATCATTGCAAGATCATTGTATAGGAAAATGGTGTAAAACTTTTTTTAATGATATTCAGTTTTTCTTTGCTTCGAAGCCTGAAGAATATTAATTCCGAAGAAAGAAAAATTTTCCAAATAGATTGGGCTATGTAATCAACAATGAAGGGAAATATTATCCTGATTGGATATATGTACACCAAAGACGCATTTGTTTGTTTCTCCATCTTCAAATGATGCGGCGGGAATTTCTTTAACAAAATCTCAGATCTAATGAGTATGTATAACATACAGTAAATAACACTGCTAGACACAGCCCGCATTTTATAGTAAGGATTACAAAACCCAGTCTGCAGGAGAGACACACAAAAAGCTTCGGTCGGCAGTGAAGGGAAAGCAGACCTTAAATACAAGATAATAATAATAATAATAATAATAATAATAATAATAATAATAATAATAATAATAATAATAATAATAATAATAATAATAATAATAATAATAATAATAATAATAATAATAATAATAATCTTTTCTACTATACTGGTACTTAATTTATCAACCCCGAAGAGATGAAAGGCAAAGTCAACCTCTGCGGAATTTGAACTTAGAACGTAAAGTATGACGAAATGCCGCTAAGCATTTTGCCCGGCGTGCTAACGATTGTGCCAGCTCACCACCTTCATAACAATAATAATGCTAATAATAATCATAATAATTTTAAATTCTTGTACAATGTCAGTAATTTTAGGTGGAAGACATTAATCCATTCCATCGAAACCAGAAAGGGAAGAATAGATGAATGCAAAGGCGGTTTATAGGGACGGTGAAGAATGGTGATTATGATTAAAATTAATATGTTGATATTAACGGGCGCCATATTTGTATAATAGATTAGTTATAAAATTAATCCGCTCCTTAGTTATATCTAACACGCTTGCCGCTACCTCAGATACACACCTGTGCATGTGTGTTTGTCTATATATA
>NC_068986.1:15350832-15354059 GCF_001194135.2 Octopus bimaculoides | reverse complement strand
TATATATATATATTTATATATATACATACATATATATATATAAACATACATATATATATATATATATATATGTATATACATATATACATATATATATATATATGTGTGTGTGTGTGTGTGTGTGTGTGTATGTTTATTTTTTGCTATTCCTTTTCTATTCCACCAATAGTTTTCAATTAAGGAAACAAAAGAACATACCAAGAAATGTTTTGTGTTTCGTTCCAATCTATGAAACATTCAAGTACATTACCACCTCTTGAAGTTCAAATTATATATATATAACATATTAAAATAAAACACAGCAATAACAAGATGGAAGCCATCTTAACGAAAATACATAGAACAGAAAGAAAATTAAATATAAATAAATAAATAAATAAATAAATACTAAACAGAATAAAGTTTACGAATTTTGCATGCGAAGTAAATTAGTGATAATAATAATAATAATAACAATACTGATAATAATAATAATAATAATAATAATAATAATAATAATTATTATTATTATTATTATTATTATTATTATTATTATTATTATTATTATTATTATTAATATTATTATTATTATTTTTATTATTATTATTATTATTATTATTATTATTATTATTATTATTATTATTATTATTATTATTATCATTATTGTTATTATTATTACTACCTAACTTGATAAATAAATAAAAGTATTATATCAAAACAAACTAAAGCATAATGCAGAAGGAAAATAAAAATACTGAGAGGGGGTAAAGGAATAAAATTTAACAAATTCATGGAATTTAATACTTCAGCAAGTAGAGTTGCAGTATTCCCTTGTCAGTTATGTTACCAGTCTTTGAGTCTCCATGTGTCCTCAGAATATGGAGCTTTCATATAAACGTCCACAAATACTTTTTATATATATATATATATATTCGCGAAAGAGATTTTTAAGATGGAAAATAAAGGAAAATATTTAAAGATATAAAATAGTGCTATAGAATTAAAATAAAATACAACTGCACGTATTTAAACAAAGCTATGAATGTTATAGAATAATAATAATAATAATAATAATAATAATAATAATAATAATAATAATAATAATAATAATAATAATAATAATAATAATAATAATAATAATAATAATAATAATAATAATAATAATAATAATAATAATAATAATAATAATAATAATAATAATAGAAATTGAAATAGAAATTGGCAAATTGTGGAACCTGAAAACTAAAACAATACCTGTTGTCATAGGAGCCCTAGGAATGATAGTAAACGGAGCTGATTGCTAACTTGCTCAGATACTAGGAAAGCCCAAAATGGCAGACATTCAAAAGATATTGCTCGTAAGAACTGCCCATATCCTATGTAAAATACTGTCTATGTAATCTCAAATTTTAAAACGAACTCACAACTTTCTTATGTTTTCTTAAACATTCTCCAGTACAACACCAAATATATGGCACCCTAGGTATAACACCAACATGAACTCGTAATTAGTTGTCTCTTGAGGTTTCTGGGTGAGACTTGGAGCCAACTTGTACAAATGTAAATCAACTGTAAAACATATAATAATAATAATAATAATAATAATAATAATAATAATAATAATAATAATAATAATAATAATAATAATAATAATAAATACCCGGATGCAGTACCACGTAGTGGCTCTCATGGGTTCTGGTCTTAATTGATTGGAAGTGTTATCATGTACATTGTTTTGTCTTGGTATAAAAAGATGGGCTACAGCAAATATTCTGTTCAATACCACAGATTTGCTTGTCAGTTGTTTGACCTTAACCAGTTGAGCATGTCCCTTGGTGGCTGACGATATGTACATCTCTAATCATGAGCAGAAGTAGTGGGGGAGCATCATAGTCATGTGTTGATGGGAATTCTTAGGTGTTTCAATAATTCACCTTTGGAAACATGGGTGTTTTGCTCAACATTCTTAACAAACCTTATTCAGGGACCTTTTGAGCATGATGGGCTACTCGACCTCAAGAAAATTCTAACTGGGCCCCACTTGCGAGGCCATGCACTGTTTATCTTGATATGAGATCACCTTGTCGCACACATATGGTTGTGGTGCATGTGCTTGGTGCACCCTTATCCGACGGGTAGTCATGATGGGTATATTGGGCTTCGTGTATTTACTCCAGTGTTACTTTGACAGAATGCACTTCTCTCTCACTCAATAATAATAATAATAATAATAATAATAATAATAATAATAATAATAATAATAATAATAATAATAATAATAATAATAATGATAATAATATTAATAATAATAATAATAATAATAATAATAATAATAATAATAATAATAATAATAATAATAATAATAATAATAGAATTGTAAATTTTCTCCCTCAGTCACGGCTTCAAGACGATTACTATAGCAGTGACTGTAGCTACACTTGGAATGACCAAAAACTGATCTGAAGATTATTTGAGGATGATCCCTGGCTTACCATCCATACAAGAAGTGCAAAAAAATTATTTTAACTGATACGTCGCACATATTAAGAACGTTGTAGCTGTGAATTTTCTTTCCTTTTTTTATCTATCACATGACTCAAAAGATTGTTCGGCAAAATAGACTGCCAGAAAAGGCACCAAACTTTAAAATATGTAGTAGAGTCGATTGGTTAAACTAAACCCTTCAAGGCGCTGCCCTAGCATAACCATTAGACTAATGATTGAAACAAGACAAGGATAAAAGATTAAAAAACATATCACACTTTGATACGGTTAAAGACAAATTCATCTCGAACAAATTCAAGCGAAGGTATTTCAACTCATTGGCAAAATGTCATTCATCAACGATAAACTCAGAGAATCAAATCGTAATCTTTCTCTACGTCTAGGTGTTTAACCACAGCGTCTCCAGTTTTTTCTAAACTAGAGCTGTACACCTTATCAAACACCATCCACTGAACCTGTCACGTTACCTTATACATTGATTTCTATGATAGACATCGACCAACAACGATAAAAAATGTGCAACAACGGCATCGATATAATCAGATTGGAACGATTTCGATGGTCAAGAACGTTGCTCCTTCACCTCTGTTCAATAACTAACATAACCAAAACTACAAGATACCAGCATTCACCCATCTATCCAGCAATCCATCCATCCATCCATCCATCTAAATATGCATACATACATACGCACATACATACATACATATACGCACACATATACATTTATATGTTTATATATA
>NC_068986.1:15345570-15347805 GCF_001194135.2 Octopus bimaculoides | reverse complement strand
ATATATATATATATATATATATATATATACCTACATACATACATACATATGCGTTAGTGTGTGCGTGTGTGAGTGTATGTATGTGTGTGTATATACGTATTAGTTTTACCGCTTTTAGATTTCCTCTCTTAGGCCTTACAAACACTTCCATCATCAAACAGCTACGTGTAACGTATAACGTACAAAATCAAAGAAAAGAGTTTAGTAGTTTTGTTTTCGTTACTCAACTTTTCTCTTTTATTCTCTTTTGTTTCTGAAAGGATACTGCGTTTGGCAACCTTTAAATCATTGTGTTTGATGTTGCTTAGATTCGATGTTTCATATTTAACAATATGATGTATGAGAAAAATTGAACGCAGATATTTTTTGGGCTGAGTTCGATGTGTACCTGTTATCTGTGTAAGCCTTTGTTTATTTTTCATGAGGTTATTCGAAGCCAATGAATGAAGTCTTTATTTCATCGTTTGACCTGGTAGAATTAGCAGCTAAATCCCCTCCAAATCGTTGCTGCACTTCTTATATGATAAAAGGACTTGGAAAACATGGATATGGATGCTCTGAACGTTCGTAAAAAAAAAAATATCATGATAAAAAAAATGGATAGTCACATGTGTGATATCTTTGATCACAGAACCGCTCGCAAAATATTGAGAAGGAGCTAAATAACAAAAACAATTACATAAACAACAATATTAACAATAACATTAAGAAAAACATGTTGAACGATAACTTAAAATAATATTCGTAATACATTGCTAATAAAATATTTTATTTTAGCTCTATACAATCATGATATGCATTAATAACAAATATTTTGTTGTTATTGTTAGTTATTAATTTCATTGTTGTTTGTATTCTGTATAGATTTTGTTGTTGTTGTTGTTGTTGCTTTAAGTATGCCTTGCCAGGCAACAATGTCGGTGTGTCGGTTTACACCTGATATCTTTCTCTACATTTTTTTCGAAGGTTGTTTTTGTTGCTTCTTTTTTTCTTTTTTTTTTGCAGCTGGGTTGAGGATAAGAGAAATGGTATGCATTTGAACAAAATGGACAAATACAGGTATGGGAAATACCATAAAAACATCAATTCTTGATTTAGCAAAATTACCATTTATTGTAAAGAATATGCCACAATTACCAAATCGCAATTCAACTGGACTCACTTTAGAAGGAAACGGTAACCTTATCCACTCAAGATTTCTACAAGGCTGTCTGACGCCTTTAAGAAAATAGGTGAGTCTGAAGGTGAGTGAAGATAGACGTGGACACATGTTTCGGGCTCAATAACCGTCATAAGTGCGTCATGATTCTCATCTATGTATGTCGTTGCTTGGGGCCAATAAATAAATAGCATACGACCATGTGCTTTGATTTCCTCAGGTGTCCTGTAATGCTGCTAAGTTTGTCCTCTCAACGAGTGAATTCGAGAGTGCTGAAGTTTTCGTGAGGAACGATTGGACATAGTGATTTGTGCGGGGACTGGAGAGTTCGATACAAGTAGTATAATGAGTAGAGAATAGGTAAATGGAGCACAAGAGCTTAAGTAAGAGGTAGTTTATGCGCAGCCAGTCAGCTCCGAAGGGCCAAAACTATTATTTCAGATTGAAAAAAGGATGCATTTTGACCTGGTCGTTCTCTCCAGTGGGAGATACTTTCCAGTGGGCAAATACTTTCAGCCTATTTACATTATTCAAAGTTATACTTCCTAATTTATTGAACAAAAAATTATGCGTCACCGCGTGAATATCAAATGCGACATTTATATTAGATGCCATTCAATGGGTTCGAACCTGCGACTACTAGGTTGCGAAAGAAAGTTCTTAATCTTTTGCTCATACTGTGCCCACATAATCGCACACACATACACACACATACACATACATACACATACTTATATACACATTGACATATATTTGTATACATATAGACATATATATGATATATTCCCGTGAATGTATGCACATACATCTATGTGTGTATGCCACCATAACTACATTTGTGCATATATGTATATCTGGACATCTCTCTCCATATATACATATACACATATTTACTCTCTCTCTCTCTCTCTCCCTCTCTCTCTCTCTCTCTCTTTCTTTCTCGCACGCACACACACACACACGCACACATGTATATATTTGTGTGCATATATATATATACATACATATATGTGTGTATGTATATATATATTTATATGTATGTATGTGTGTATATATATATATATATATATATATAT
>NC_068986.1:15338281-15343078 GCF_001194135.2 Octopus bimaculoides | reverse complement strand
TATATATATATATATATATATATATATATATGACAGGGTTCTTACAGTTTTATGCATATGAAATCCACTCACAAAGCTAGCTGGAACTAATAATGAAATAACAATGAAGCCGGAACCATGTGATTAGGAAACTAACTTCTTACAACACAGCCACGCCTACAACGAATAATATTATGATTTCATGCTGCAAAGAACCCAATGCAATTCCTACAGACCAGAGATGAAGTATATTGATATCTCTTCGGAAACGTGCCAGCAATTTAGAAACGGAATTTTATGAGCTGATGCGAGAGATGGCACATGTCTTTAGTATACACTTGTGTTCATATGAATAACGATTATATTTTTGTCACTTTATTATGGTATATCAACATGCCGTAAAATGGACATTTTTATATTTTACTTGTTTCTGTCAATATTCTGCGGTGATAATAGGGCACCATGTTGAAGGGATTTTAGTGCAAATAAACCAACCCCGATACTCATTTTCTAACGCTAGTACGGAGGTAAACAAACAGCACCGAGGTAAACAAATGAATAACAGGTGTGACGTGGTGGTACTATGCAAACAAAAATACATACATACATACATCAATATTTATTTATTTATAGATAGATAGATAGATAGATAGATAGATAGATAGATAGATAGATAGATAGATAGATAGATAGATATGTACGACAGACGGGTTTCCGCAGTTTCGTTATGCAAAATTTATCACAAAATTTATCACGGGGCTGTAATAGAAGACACATTTCGAAAGTGTCACGTAAGACTATGCTCGAAACCACGTGGTTAGCTGCTTAAACATGTCCACAATATAAAGGCAAGCTTCTTCTAGAGCAGAGTTTTTCGAACTTTTTTACCGTGACCCATTTTATTTACCTGCTGGAAATATATATACACACAAGCGCAGGAGTGGCTGTATGGTAAGTAGCTTGCTTACTAACCACATGGTTCCGGGTTCAGTCCCACTGTGTGGCACTTTGGGCAAGTGTCTTCTACTATAGCTTCGGGCCGACCGAAGCCTTGTGAGTAGATTTGGTAGACGGAAACTGAAAGAAGCCCGTCGTATATATGTATATACATATATATATGTATGTGTGTTTGTGTGTCTGTGTTTGTCCCCCCTCCATCGCTTGACAACCGATGCTGGTGTGTTTACGTCTTCCTAACTTAGCGGTTCGGCAAAAGAACCCGGGAGAATAAGTACTAGGCTTACAAAGAATAAGTCCTGGGTGCGATTTGCTCGGCTAAAGGTGGTGCTCCAGCATGGCCGCATTCAAATGACTAAAACAAGTAAAAGAATAAAAGATATTTCTATCTATTTACATTAAAAGAATTATAACCTTCGTGATACACAAAATAGAAGCGTTTTCAACGCCGGAACTCGAAGTGGATAAAGCTATAAACATCAACCCGAAAATATCAGGTTTAAAATCCCTTGGAGGAAAAAATCCAAAGTTGCTCATGTGGTTCGATCCTACATCTTCTAAAAACATGAAAGACATTTTACTAGGGAGTTCTTTGATTCAATATTTACACGCTGTTATTCACACCTTCCACTGTACTACACACCGATAAAACAAAACTAATTATTTCCGGTCTCTAGACGTTTCTCAATTCTTATAACATAAACAACAAATAATTCTGACTGGTAAGAACAAAGATTCTAAAATTGATTGAGAAATTCTAAAGGTTCTTTTTTTTTTCTTTGTTACAATGGTCGAAAATCTGTGTTGTTTTATAGAAGATGTGGGTTCGACTTCTACAACCTTCGACTCTATTATGCCTTCGATACTACAGCCTTCGACCAATTTATATACGTGTATATGAAGCTAGATAATTTCATTTTCAATAAGTATTTTTTAAAGTCGGTGAGCTGGCAGAAACTTTAGCACGCCGGGCGAAATGCTTAGCGGTATTTCGTCTGTCTTTATGTTCTGAGTTCAAATTCCGCCGAGGTCGGCTTTCCCTTTAATCCTTTCGGGGTCGATCTAATCGACTGGCCCCCTCCACCGAAATTTCGAGCCTTGTGTCTAGAGTAAAAAACAATAAATATTTTTAAAAGGCGGTGAGCTGGCAGAAATGGTAGAACGCTAAGCGAAAGGCTTGGTGGTATTTCGTTTGTCTTTACGTTCTAAGTCCAAATTCCGCCGAGGTCAACTTTGTCTTTCATCCTTTCGGGATCGATAAATTAAGTATTTTGCTGTTTTATTGTTCACATAATCTTTTAAGTAGCAAAAGTACAGTCAACCCATTTGCAAGGCCAGCCAAAACATGATTCCGTAGTTTTGAACTAATTTGTAACATATATAAATTGTATAGAAGCGTTCTACAAAACCACATTTTATTTCGCCTTTTTCCTGTCAATTCAGGATATAACAAAATCATTGATTAGTTTATCCTAGAGTTACTAACGAAACTTTTGTTTGATATTTTTTGTTATTTGAGTGGGAAGTGTGCAATGCACCGGTAGCTCTGGTTTTCTTAGCTCCCGCTTCTGCTTAGCTTGTCTGACCTCATCTTTCTCAGATGGCATTACAAATTATCTTAGTTGATACACCGAGTAAATTTCAGTGACAAAGACTTTCCTGACTCTGGATGGATAATGAAATGTTTTAGAAAGGCTTTAAATCTATTCCTTTAGCGTTTGCACTCTGCACCGACTGAAGGCTTCCCTCTCTACCAACATGTGGAAAGGCACCAACCATCCATTTTGACGCTGCTGGGCTCTGTATAGGGAGATGCAAATACTGTGAAATAGTACTCCATTCAAGATTTCAACACATGGAACCATGCCCTAACAAAGAATATGAAGTATTTTGCGCAGATTCTTCAGGTGAAATCGCATTATAGTTTATTGGCATACCTGTTGTAAGCAGCCCGAGTGTTACTGCCAAAAAATAGATTTGTAGACGAGTAATATGTCTTAGAAGTCAACTCTCAACCTACGTGTTAGTTTTGCCAGAATTTTCTCCAGAAAAAATATAATGTCATTGCTATATGAGGTGTTTATTCCCTCTCTCATGGATGATATAAGTGAAAAGGCTGATAGCCCAGAGGTCTGCGTTCGTCCATGATTTCTATCCGTTTTGAGTAGGATTTCTGCAGGCTACTCTCAACCATTGGTTATTTGTCAAGATATATTGTACTGCGCCGAGGCGCTTTACATGTGTTTACCTGTAACAACGGCAGGCGCTTTTCTAAGGTAAAAAATAAAGTTTGTGCAAAGATCACAACGCGACTCCACTAAAATTACCTAAGGATCGGCTGTCGGTTTTAAAATATATGATGCTTACAACCAGTAAGCCTGAATCAAGCGGAAGAAGAAGAAGAAGAAGAAGAAGAAGAAGAAGAAGAAGAAGAAGAAGAAGAAGAAGAAGAAGAAGAAGAAGAAGAAGAAGAAGAAGAAGAAGAAGAAGAGGCGGAGGAGGAGAAGAAGAAGTAGAGAAGAAGAAGAGGAGAAGAAGAGGAGAAGAAGAAGAGGAGAAGAAGAAGAGGAGAAGAAGAAGAAGAGAAGAAGAAGAGAAGAAGAAGAGAAGAAGAAGAGAAGAAGAAGAGGAGAAGGGGTTAGGAGGAGGAGAATAATATGAAGAATAAGAAGAATTAGATGAAGAAGAAGAAGAGGAAGAAGAAGAAGAAGAAGAAGAAGAAGAAGAAGAAGAAGAAGAAGAAGAAGAAGAAGAGAAGGAGGTCGGTGCATGAGGATGAGAGATGATGTAGGTGAGTAAATTGGCGAAAACAACATGATTCATTACAAACAATTAAAACGGTTAATGACAATGGTTTCGAAGAATTTCGAGTGATTAATATAGAAGAGATGGAAAAACATAAGAACAATGAGAATAAGAACAACAAACAAGGCAACTAAATCAAACACGAACGGAATAATAATAATAATAATAATAATAATAATAATAATAATAATAATAGTAGTAGGAGGAGGAGGGGGAGGAAGTAGAAGAAGAAGAGAAGGAGGAGGAGGAGGAGGAGGAGGGGGAGGGAGTAGAAGAAGAAGAGAAGGAAGAGGGGAGGAGTTGTAGTAGTAGTTTCAAACGATATCTAATATGAGCAAGTATACCCTGTTTATATGTGTGAGTGTGTGTATATGTGTGTTTATATGTGTGGGATTCCATGTGTGTTCGTGTGTGTGTGTGTGTGTGTGTGAAGTCGTAGCAGTATTTACACAATTGTATTGGAGCAGCATGCATGATTTGTCTATATGAGTGAGTGAGTGAGTGTGTCAGGTTATGTTCATGAGAGCGTATTTGTGCATGTGTGTGTGCGTGTGTGTGTGTGTCTGAAGTTATTGAATTACTACTGTTAAAAGATAAAAGCAGAGACCAAATATATGATGCTGACAAAATTGATGCATAAATATATATATATATATATATATATATATATATGTGTGTGTGTGTGTGTGTGTGTGTGTGTGTGTGTGTGTGTGTGTGTGTGTGTGTGTGTGTGTGTGTGTGTGTGTATGTATGTATCTATGTATATATATAACTGTAAAGGCGTGTGCGCTTCTGTGTGCATGTGCGTGTATGTATATGTAAGAGTGAATATATGCGAGAATATCCAACATACGAGAATCATGAATACCGCACAATTTCGTGACCATTTTCAGATTCAAAGCAAACATTAACGCACGCACAAGGGCACAGGCACGACCATATCTACACACACATATGCACATCACGTATATAATTGCACATGCATATATACGCACACACATACAGATACATACACACATACACACACATATATATATAATGTATATGTGCTATATA
>NC_068986.1:15336899-15337969 GCF_001194135.2 Octopus bimaculoides | reverse complement strand
TATATATATATATATATATATATATATATATATATATATATATATATATATATGCACGCACATATAATGCACACATATGTACGAACATATATTTAACATACGAGAATCATGAATATCATAATAATTCGTGATGATTTCCAGATTAAAAGCCACCATTAAAAACAGATGCCAAGAAGAAAATACTCAAAGAAGTCAACAACAACAAGTGTCTAACGTTATATAACACTAAAAACATGCGCAAAAGTTACGAAGAGGCTGAACTGTTGTAGTACTGAGAAACATGGTATTTGGTAATTAATTTTCTTCTCGTATTTATCCTCTACTAACTGTTCGACAAACGCATGAATTCCTCATTAACCATTATACAACTAATGCATATATATATATATGGTTGTGTGTGTATATATATGTGTGCGTGTGTGTGAGTGTGCGTGTGTATTTATATGTGTGTTTGTGTGTGTGCGTTTATGATGTTTCTGGTGCGTGTGTATTTGTTTCGGATTAATATAACCTTTTATCGGTTCTGTTGCTAATGTCGATATGGTTTTTTTTCTATATAATTGTTTTGTCTTTAGTTTTCGTTGTTAGCGTTGTTTTTCGAAGCTGGCGGTGACGCGTGTGTCGGCAATGCTAATGCAGGGCGTTTGTGTTATTGTTTATTTGTCTTAGTGCTGCTGCTGCTGCTGCTGCTGCTGCTACTGCTACTGCTGCTGTTGTTGTTGTTGTTGTTGTTGTTGTCTTTTAATGAATTTGTTCGTAGGCAGTGATAATGTCACAGTAGATTGCAATGAAACGCGTAACTCATGGAAATATAAAGACGTGTGTGTGTGTGTCTGTGTAAGTATTTATTTATGTATGTATGCATGTATGTATCTGTGTATGTGTGTATGTATGCATGCGGGCATGTATGTATACATGTCTGCATGTTTATGGAAAAGGATAGATAGAAAATATATTTTTACTCTTGTCTATCTATCTATCTATCTATCTATCTGTATATGTGTGTCTGTGGTGGAAGGGGTGCGTGTGTGTACGTGTATATATATATATATATATATATATATATATAT
>NC_068986.1:15335651-15336889 GCF_001194135.2 Octopus bimaculoides | reverse complement strand
ATATATATATATATATATATATATATATACATATATGCATACATACATATGTACGTACGTAGATGCATGCATGCATACATACATACATGCATATGTACATACAATCATACATACATATATATATATACACACATACATACATACATACATACATACATGCATACATACATAAATACAATCATACATTCATTCATACATACGTATATACACACACATACATACATGCACGCATACATACATACATTCATACGTACATACATACATAACTTTATGCGTGCATACAATAGAATTTTAAAAAAACAAGCTTTTACATCTCTAACAAGATCATTGTATGTGTAAATTTTAACAACTTCTTCAACGAAGTAGAATAACTTGAATTCGCGAAAGATAATATCGCTTCGTATCAAATGATTAAAGCAAAAGAAGTGAACGGTATAAAGAAAAAATAAACTTACACTGAGTCGATAAAAGTAAAGGAACCATGATGTCGTCAAAGCCACAAGCTTCTCTGACGACCGTCGCTTCTCATGATGACCATACATCTCTGATGACCTCCTAAGACCATCGCCATGGTGTGCGGGGCAATCCTTTACCGTTTTACCTTTCTACTAGTCATGCAGTGGCGCCGCCTTAAAGATGTTCAGTCGAACGAACTGACCCCAGAGTATATTTGTTTTAAAGCCTGGTCCTTATTCTATCGAACTCTTTTGTCGAACCACTAAGTTGCCGAGACGTAAAGGCATCATCATCGCTTGTGAAGCTGTAGTGGGTGTGGGGAGAAGTTGAAACAAAGACACAAACGAACACAGACAGAAAAACACGTGCACGGACGCACACGCCCTCACATAAAACCAGTCAAACTACGGTACATTTTCCATTCCTGCATTTTATGTTAATTGTCGTGTATATATGTACGTATGCGTGTATGTATAATTTTGTATAAATATGTTCACTATAAATGTAGCTCCTTTTCTAAGGAATATATAGAAAATACGCATAGGCATAATTCAGTATATATACTCAGTTTCATTTTCCTCGTAAATTCCATCTCATGAAATATAGGTAAGTATGTATGTATGTATGTATGTATGTATGTATGTACGTATGCAAATATATGTATGTATGTATACCTGTATATATGTATATGCATGTATCTATATGTTTATCTACCTACCTAGCTATCTATATATCTATCTATCTATCTATCTATCTATATATATATATATATATATATATAT
>NC_068986.1:15329627-15331145 GCF_001194135.2 Octopus bimaculoides | reverse complement strand
TGTGTGTGTGTGTGTGTGTGTGTGTGTGTGTGTATGTATATATGCATATATTTACATATATATAATAATATGTAGTGGAGGCGCAATGACCCAGTGGTTAGGGCAGCGGACGCGCGATCATAGAATCGCGGTTTCGATTCCCAGACCGGGCGTTGTGAGTGTTTATTGAGAGAAAACGCCTAAGGCTCCACGAGGCTCTGACAGGGGATGGTGGCGAACCCTGCTGTATTCTTCCACCACAACTTTGGATAAGTCTGAACCACTCCAACTCTTGTGTGTGGATCATATACTCCTCTCCATACACTTTCTGCAACTTTGCTTCGGCCTCTGAGCAGGTATCGCCATGACAATTTAATCTTTCATGGTTAATGCGACGATCACCCGCTACACACCTTCCTTCCAAGCAATGCTGCAAACAGCGGAGATGAGCTAGAACGATAAAAGTTAGTGCACATGGATAGCAGAGTTTGAGATCAATCTGTGCCAAATGGCTTTACTCTGCATGCTTTGTTACTATGGCAACAGAAATTCATTATTAGGAATTATTAGCATTATTAGATCAAAATAGAAGTCTAGACTACATTCTTCGAAGCCGTGGTCATATGCCCCTTTGTCATTGGCAACGTGTAGTTGTATGTTGAGTTTGCTATCTCACGCCCCCACACCCTGTATAGGCTTATAAACCAAAACCAGAAGAGCTTCCTAATAAAAGCGTCACCCGGGGCGAATCTCAGGCCCCGCGCCCCAACTAGGTACACTGCAAGTATTTAGCTCCAAATGTATACAGAGCCATGTTAGTACGTATAATTATGTCATTTTTATGTCACTCGAGCATGTTTTGATGGACGTCTAATCAATATTTTTAGAAATGACGGGCTATCACGCACGACTTCCGTAGATGTCGACTTCCAGGCCAAATTTATTCCAAATGTCTTCGATGGTCTGAGAAGACTATTATCACCACAGCTCCAAATGAATACTAATTACCAACTTAAAGATAGCGTATCTTCATAAATGCCACCCAATGCAAGTTGCATCAGGTTTCATATACCATGCGATATTTACCTCTGTGTGTATGTGCGTATACATACGTATATATATATGTATATACTCTTTTACTCTTTTACTCTTTTACTTGTTTCAGTCTTTTGACTGTGGCCATGCTGGAGCACCGCCTTTAGTCGAGCAAATCGACCCCAGGACTTATTCTTTGGAAGCCTAGTACTTATTCTTTCGGTCTCTTTTGCCGAACCGCTAGGTTACGCGGACGTAAACACACCAGCATCGGTTGTCAAGCGATGTTCGGGAGACAAACACAGACATACAAACACATACACACATACATGTATATATATACATATATACGACAGGCTTCTTTCAGTTTCCGTCTACCAAATCCACTCACAAGGCATTGGTCGGCCCGAGGCTATAGTAGAAGGCACTTACCCAAGATGCCACGCAGTGGGACTGAACCCGGGACCATGTGGTTTGTAAGCAAGCTACTTACCACACAGCCAC
>NC_068986.1:15328959-15329429 GCF_001194135.2 Octopus bimaculoides | reverse complement strand
TATATATATACATATATATACATATATATATATACACATATATATACATGCATATAGTTATATACTTACGCGTATGTGTACAAATGTATTGTATAAAGGATGGTGAATAGGACCAGAACAATGCCAAGTAAAAGAAAGGCAAGCTAGAAGAAAACAAATATATGGATTAATGTAGACTTACCTTGCATTCAATATTTCGGGGTTATGACACCATTTTCAAGAAATTAGCGAATGTTGCAGATGGGAGTGTGTGTGAGTGTGTGTGTAGAGTGGACATTCGCGGAGCGCTCTTGCTATAGCAACCAGCTAGCTTTCTGTAACTCTCTTATATATATATACATATAGTTACATATTTACGTGTGTAGTGTATATATACGTATATAAACTTACATATGCATATATATATATATGTGTAAATATTTACACACATATATATGTATATGTATATGTGTGTATATATATCTATCTAT
>NC_068986.1:15325971-15328693 GCF_001194135.2 Octopus bimaculoides | reverse complement strand
GTGTGTGTGTGTGTGTGTGTGTGTGTGTGTGTGTGTGTGTGTGTGTGTGTGTGTGTGTGTATGTCTCTTCATTTCACATATATTGGAGTTTTTGTTCAATAATGCACTGCAGAAAATAATTAGTGTGAACTTAAAATCTATTACTAATTAGATTCATATAATTGAAATGGCTCTAAATTCGGACAAATTAGATTTCATTTTATTAAGCTTTAGGCAGAACCAAATTGCAATACTCTTAAAATTGAGAATTTTCATGGAAGAGTGTTCTTTGACAGCAATCACTTGCGTTATCTTGATGATGTTGTTGATGAAAGCCTACGCAGGTATACACTCCTCAAATATTTTTCTTTTCAGATAAGATGGCTGTCAGCCGAGTTAATATATTATTTTGTCCAGGCAGAAATACCAGGAGATGTGATATCGGTTGATCACAATCTATGACATTGAGACCTACGTGTTTTGAACTTCAGACATATAAACTTTTAACCTTGTTCGATAATATAATTCACACGGTTACTTTCTATCAGGATAACATGGACAAGAAAAATGCTTGATAAAGTGATAACTTGGGCAGTGGTATGTAGGAAACTGCTTCTATCTTGATTCTCTATGCGGAATATTTTGTTTGTGGGTTTATACGAAAAACATCTTGAGACTACGTACAAGACTAAGATCTATATATTTAACTGCTGTGTCTAACCTATTGTATTGTGTTTAAGTGAGGCATGGTCTATTACATTAAACATGAGACGCTGCTTAAACATGAGACGAGAACTGTGAAATGTGTTTCTTAAGGAGAATATTGAGGATAGCATAGATAAAGTATCTAATGAAGATGTGATCATCCGCGCTGCGGTAAATAGGAATGTTTAAATTATATAACTGCATGTTATACACAAACAAATCATACACTTCTTTCGTTTGGTTTGCAATGAAAGACTGATAATAATATGAATGAGATAGGGTTAATTCTTCAGTGTACATAAACGTAGATAGGATAACGGTAATTTACCATGATATCGTGCTTAGTAAAGAATACTAATCGCAAAATGTTGCATGGAATTGTGTATATATATTTATAAATTATTAAAGTGGCTAGATGCAATTTAAAACCGAAAGGCACAAATGCAATCGTCACTAAAAACTACTTAGGGTTCGAGTCAGCACCATCATTGCCAGAAATAAAAGTCAAAACAACACTTAGCCACGAACGAAGCATTTTCTGTTCAACAGACAACTATCTATGGACTGACAAGAGAGACAACCTCCTCACAGCAAGTGAGGGACCCAAATCGGCCGGTCGATTTCGGATAGAATTAATCCTCACCGGTGATGCTACTACATTGCGTAGGGTTAAGCTAACTTTACTTCATAGTTTATAGAAAATGTCATAGGAATCTGTGGTTGATTCCGTAAAATGGTAAAATGAAAATTATAGATTATTAACGTGGTCAGGCGCAAGTTAAAAACCGAAAGACACTAATACTAAACGTGAGGTGCACAAGTATTTCGCTCACATATAGCGGAGCACATTTTCATACAGCTAAGTAAACACCACCAGGCACATATATCTCTGGATTTCTCACTCAGTCTCATTACATACACACACACACACACACACACACACACACACGCACAAGCATATATATACATACATGTGTGTATGTACGCGCGTGCGTGTTATACATTCGACAATTTCCGTAAATTGTAGCGTGCTAAAATACACGTGACTAATGTGAGATTATAAAAAAAGTATCCGTTTCACTCGTACAATTTGCAATTAAATAACATATGCAAACATATAAACACATGCACATACATACACACACACACTAACACACACACGTATATATAGATATATATGTATATGTACGTATAATATATATGTATACATCTATATAAATGTATACGAATAGATATATTCATATATACATATATACATATGTTTATATATGTATTTATATAAGTTACGGGGACGTAAACACACCAGCATCGGTTGCCAAACACAGACACATAAAAGCGCGCACACACACACGCATATATACATATACATATGTATATATATATATATATGTATTTACATGCGCATATACATATATGTGTATGCATATGTGTGTGTACATGTGTACGTATGTATTTATATAAGTTACGGGGACGTAAACATACCAGCATTGGTAGTCAAACACAGACACACAAACACGCACATGCACACAAAATATACACATATATACATATCTGAATATATGCATTTACATGTGCATATGCATATATGTGTATGAATATATGTGTATGCATATATGTATGCGTCTGTGTATGTGTGTGTGTGTGTGTGTATGTATGTGTGTACATATATGTATATATGCATACAAACTCAGTAACTGTAATAATCACGTTTAATGCATGATATTGAATGCTTAATGCAGATCCTGCCCATTAACCTCCCTCTCTGCGATTCACGATTCTCGCACCAGGCGCTTTGTATAATATTCTCTTAAGTACTGTGTATAGTGGAGATATGTATTTTTTTGTTGGCATTTTCTTTTTTTTATTTTCTTTACTTGTTTTCTATTCATATTTTGAGTAAATATGTCTATTCCATGTATTTGTATACGAATATACCTATATATATGTACATATATATATGCAAACACACACACACACACACACACACACACATATATATATATATATATATATACAAATTTAATTACAGGGTATGTTG
>NC_068986.1:15323085-15325652 GCF_001194135.2 Octopus bimaculoides | reverse complement strand
TTTTTTATTTTCTTTACTTGTTTTCTATTCATATTTTGAGTAAATATGTCTATTCCATGTATTTGTATACGAATATACCTATATATATGTACATATATATAGGTATATTCGTATACAAATACATGGAATAGACATATTTACTCAAAATATGAATAGAAAACAAGTAAAGAAAATAAAAACAAGAAAATGCCAACAAAAAAATACATATCTCCACTATACACAGTACTTTCATGAACAAGACAAATGGAAATATACAAAAATAAAGAATTAGTCGTAGACCAGGTTTCGCGCATTAATGGATTAATGTAATTTTTACTTACATAACCCATCTGAGGCTCATCAGTACGACGGTTCGATAGCGTAAAGGATGTCCACTTAGTGGTCATCCTTTCTCACATGTATGTAATATAATTTTTCTGAACTTTCAGAATTTTCTTTATGCTAGGCCATTGGTTTTAAAATGGTGTTGATTCACCCTTATTATATATATGTATATATTCGCATACCCTAAAGAGAGACGTGAAAACCAATCATCGGGATGGTGAACTACTCCGTAGTGTTCCATTACACCTAGAACGAGTTATGTAAGATGTAAAGATGGTGACGAATTCTCTGGCTTGCTCGATAATGTGAATATATCGGTATAAGAATCGCGAGACTTTAGTAAAATGATTTCAATGATTTTGCAGGGAAATTTCCACCTTTTCAAAACGTGTGAGTTGACAGTTACTTTGGTTATGCATTTCTTTTAAACTATAATTTATGAGATTGCTAATAAATGTTTCTTAATTTTGCCACGTTCATGGTGGGCTGGAGATATCGACATTTAGGGTCAGCTAAGTAATTGGTTGGTGGTCTTGTAAAGTACTATCAGTCAGTTGGTCTACCAAATGTCCCAACTCCATTATTATATTTTGCTTCGATGTTAATTAAACCGTACGTGTAACTGTTGCTTATCTTACAGTTTTCTTTTTCTTATGAAGCCGGAGTAAATTAACCTGCACATAAATTTCTGAAGTGTGTCACATAGTTTAATGGAATGACTGGTATGTTTTCAAATCCTTAATTAAAGTTTTTTTGTACCTAGAATAATTCTTGGATTGTCACCTTTATATTACCTTATCATTTTGTGAACAACATTTTGAAAAGCATCCTGTACCTTGATTTGTTGTAGCTATTTTGTTATTCAGAGACCAAATTTGATGTTTACAGATTATTTATCGAATCTCTTAAATGTGACCCCAACCAACCCCAGCACATGTATTTAATGAAGTGTTCCACCTTCTCGGTATGTTTCTAGTCATTCTTTCATATAGATCTTTCTCAGAGGCATATGCATATTTTCCTTTTAAATCTAAGACTAGATAACGCTTCAGCTAAATTAAGGTCATCTGATTTGTAAACAGCGCTCTATAGCTAAACTGCGCTAAATTGGTGTGGTTTTAGAAATAGGAAAAAAATTTAACTTCATGCAAAATAAAATTGTTTTTTTTTTTCTTTTTTTAGTTCACACAACGGCCTTGAGTGCGAGGCAGAGCATTTACCAAAGTAAATAGAATTTATAAGAAATCACTTTGAAAGGCTTAGACAGAAAGAACCGACCCCAGGTTAGTATATATAATATCGATCGCTTTTGTGGAAACGCTAACTTGCAGTGACATAAATAAACCAATACTGGTTGTAAGGCAGTGAAAGAGCAAACAAAGAGGCGTACAAACACAAACACACGCACACTACGATCATCCTCGCAGTTTCCCTTGACTATATTCAGGAATATGTCACAAGTCGATCCTTAGGGCGCAGCAAAAGTTACTTTCCTGAAGTGCATATAATGGATCTAAACCCCAAACCACGGACTTCTTCCCACGCCAGCTAAATGCTTTGATTTCAGCATGCGTGTGAATGTATATTATGTATATATATTCGTGTGTCTTTCTTAAGACAATATAAGATAAAAATAACTTTAGAACCCATCAGATTTTCAGTTCATTTCATTCGCATAAATGCAGGTTAGGTACAAGAACATGTTATGAAATCTGACTTTAGAATGCTCTGCGCAAACTAACGATAACATTGGAAACCGTGGTAGCCATTTTGTTTTTGTGCGTTTTACTAATCTAACAGGACATCTTGCTGTTAAATATCTATTGACTGAAAGCGTCTGTTTCAGAATAATTTCCTTCTTATTTCCTTTATAATTTCAGAGACGCTGCACGATTGGATAAATACATTTCCTCTCTATTACTTATATAATTCATAAACTTTTACTTATGTAGTTCAAACATTTAAAGTATCGCGCCACACGCAGACACAAACGCACAACCTGATTGTATAGTTTGACTCTTGGTTCTGATGATGTTTCTGGCAAATTTTTAGTGCAAAATAAGACTGCTAATGAAAGTAAATAATATAGGACAAGGCAGGATATATAAAATCAAGTAACAGTAGTAGTAGTAGTAGTAGTAGTAGTAGTAGTAGTAGTAGTAGTAGTAGTAGTAGTGGTGGTGGTGTTTGTGGTGGTGGTGGTGGTGATGATGGTGGTAGTAGTAGTGGTGGGGTGGGGTGGG
>NC_068986.1:15320919-15321684 GCF_001194135.2 Octopus bimaculoides | reverse complement strand
TGTATGTATGTAGGTATACACATATATGTATTTATCCATATATATATATAAACACTTTTTTATGTTTACGTGTATTTGTAGATGTATATGAAGAAATAAATAATAAATATGTATGCAGTTATACAACTGTACATACATACATACATACATACATGCATACATGAAACATCTTTTGTTGATGAGAATGGCAGGGGAAGTACATAAAACTGCAGATGATCTCCAGATTGTGTGTTGCATAAGCCGGAAATACGAAAGGAATAACACCAATACAATTTCATATTCAGTCGCAAGATCAGGCTCAGCCATAACCATGTTGTTAAGTAGGAAGTTCGCTACGAACCGACTGGTTCGATGTTCAATCTCATTGCCTGAGGATTTCAGCAAGTGATTTCTCCTTTAGCTACAAGTTTACCAATTTGGTGAATGGAAACTAAGCAGAAATATGTCTTGTGTACATTCGTTTAGTGGAAGTGCAATGGCCCAGGGGTTAGGGCAGCGGACTCGTGGTCATAGGATCGCGGTTTCGATTCCCAGACTGGACGTTGTGAGTGTTTATTGAGCGAAAACACACAAAGCTCCACGAGGCTCCGGCAAGGGATGGTGGCGAATCCTGCTGTACTCTTTCACCACAACTTTCTCTCACTCTGACTTCCTATTTGTGTTGTACCTGTAATTCAAAGGGCCAGCCTTGTCACACTCTGTGTCATGCTGAATCTCCACGAGAACTACGTTAAGGGTACACGCGTCTGTGGAGTGCTCAGCCAC
>NC_068986.1:15318234-15318684 GCF_001194135.2 Octopus bimaculoides | reverse complement strand
AGTAGAAGACACTTGCCCAAGGTGCCATGTAGTGGGACTGAACCCGGAACCATGTAGTTTGTAAGCAAGCTACTTACTTCACAGCCACTCCTGCGTCTATATATATATCTATATACACACATACACACACACATACACACACATACACACACACACACATATATATATATATATATATACATATACATATACACCTATATATACACACATATATACATACATAGATTCTTTATATATGTAGTTGAATACATATAGGCATTTAAATATGCGTTCTTCCACCAATTGCTTTTCTTTATCACTCTCTCTTCTCCCCTCCTCACTCCTATTCCCTCACTCCTCTCTCCCTCACTCACTCTCGCCCTCTGTATACATCCGTGTAAATATATATATATATTTGTGTATGTGTATGTGTGTGTGTGTGTGTGTGTGTGTGTGTGGGTGGGTGTGTCT
>NC_068986.1:15317136-15318224 GCF_001194135.2 Octopus bimaculoides | reverse complement strand
GGGGGGGGGGGAGCAAACTGTTCTGGTGTCAATCTGTTCCCACTAAAACTCTTCAAAGCAGTGTCCTACCATAGCCGCAGTCAAACGACTGAAACAACGGAACAACTGGCCTGGTCAACTCTTCTAACGAGACACCTATTATATTTATACTATACATTCTTACTGTTAGTGCAGGGGACTTGAATTCAATATACAAGTGGTTCGAAATAGACAACATACAGTTTAATGCTGGAAAATTTAAGCACTGCACCATCAACTCACGAATACAGTACAGTCTGCATATACGGGAGTCGAAGGCACTACAATCCCAGATTCACAGCCAGTGAAAGTCTTGGGTATCAGTATATGCAATGATGCCTAATTTTTTATGCATATTAGCAAGATGGCAGCAAAGTGCTGACAACTGGCAGGATGGATAATGAGATCCTTCAAGACAAGAGACCAAGAAAGTATGTTGACTCTGTAGAGAACCTTTGTTCTCAGTCACTTGGACTATCGCTCCCATTTATGGTCACCACATAGTGCCAAACTAACAGTTGAGTTTGAAGTAGTCCAACACCACTACACCACAAAGATTGAAACAGTGCAGCGGATTAGCTCCCAGAGATAGGCTGAGAAAACTACAACTTTACACCCTGGATCGAAGGCGTGAGAGATATGCAATAATATACAAATGGAAAATCATGGAAGGGCGACTACCTAAGTTCGGCATTGAGTGTTAAACAAATGCTAGAATTGGCCGCCATTGTATTGTACCAAATATACCATCCCCTTCATCTAAATTCAGGACCAGATACTGAAATAGACTGGGGTCCAAAAGTCCACAGCTCTTCAATGTCCTGCCACAAAAAGGAACTAGACATCCTCCTCTCCACAATACCGGATGAACCAACAGTCTGGCATAAGGTGCGGACGAGGGCAGCAGAATGAAACTCAATTATACACCAAATGGGCCAAGAGGTGGGACAAAGGCACATAAACAAGAGGTAATCTTAAACACCACAGACAGAGGAAATCAGAAAGACCATGGTAGTGCTCCAGCATGACCGCAGCAGCATGGCTGAAACGAGTGAAAGAGTATATATATA
>NC_068986.1:15307013-15308760 GCF_001194135.2 Octopus bimaculoides | reverse complement strand
ATATATATATATATATAATATATATATATATGTTAGAATCATATTATAAAGTGTCGAATTTAATTAATTAAATTAATATAATTTAATATTTCTTTATAATTTAAAATCTTAAACGTTTATTTTATCATCTATACCAAATATTAATATACTAGAAATCATTTTGGTTTTAATAACCTGTATGAATTCAGTAGGAAATCAAATAATACATGAATGATGTATAAAATTCATTATAAATCATGATATTGACTTTGTACAGCCCATTGTTACGTAACTATGAAATATAGAGCAATCTGCTGTGTCAGACAAGTGTTAAAAACATGGTTTGTTACTTTAGAGAACAGGGGTTTTCATGTATATTTTATCTAGGGACACCTTTGATTACTACCTTATTTTGTGGATCCCCATAGTCATTCGATGTTTAAAAGAGTTTTCTAGGTCCTTTTTGTTTTCAAAATTCCTGTTTTGTTTTTCACACATGGAATTGTGTAGTTTGAATTATGTAGAATGTTAGAGAAATAAACCTCACTGTTTCTTGCAATACATACTAATGCGCCCTTTTAAAGCCTAGCCACGCTCATAGACCCGGTATCCCGGTTTCAATGGCGTATGTGTTCCCCATCTGAACGGGACGCCAGTCCATCACACCTTTTTATCATTTTTGCCAGCTAAGTGTACTGGAGCAACGTGAAATGAAGTGTTTTGCTCAAGAACACAACGCATCGCCCGGTCCAGAAATGGAAACCACAATCTTACGATCATGGTGCTGACACCCTAACCACTAAGCCACGTGCCTCCACAATACGTACTAATATATACGTCTAAAACAAAATTTTTTTGAAGCCCATAAAATACTTATGTGTATCCCCAATTCACTATTTTGTTACGTAGACCCCTAAAATCTTATACGAGCCCTAAAAATCTGATATCCCTCAAGGACCTTATGGACTACTGCTTTAGATGTACAAATTGAATATGGAGAATCAGTCCAAAGCATTACGTGTTATCGTTATCCCTGTTGTCTACGACATAACACTTACTCAGTGGTATGGCTGCGGGTGATTCATTTTGTGCCTTTGCTTAGCTTGGCTTCAAATTTATAAAGTGTCCTATTTAATTTCTAATTCATTCACGATTCTGATGTCATTATATAAGATTATCGTATGGTATAGAACAAGCATAGACGTATTAGACATTTCCACATTTTCATTCGTGCATATTGAGAAAATATATTTAGTGAACCTCATAAAAGCAACGAACTGGCAGAATCGTTAGCTCAGCGGGCAAAATGCTTAGCGGCATTTCATGTGTATTTATGTTCTTAGTTCAAATTCCACAGAGATCGATTTGTCTTTCATCCTTTCGGGTTGGATAACATAGGTGTCAGTTGAGTACAGGGTGGATGAAATCGACTTATCATTCTCCCATGAAATTTCAGGCTATGTGCCAAACTTTGAATCCCGAATTTAAATTAATTTAGTAGCAATTTAGAAAGCATTACAAAAAAAATCTTAGCTATAGGAGACAAAATTACTGTCATTAAAATTTAAGTTAAGAAGTACAGCAGAAGAAAATGACATATCCCGTTTGCAAAAATATAGACGACAAAACGAAGGCGTCAGGTACAAATTTAGTTTACGCAAGACCACACTTTTCATGTACATCATGGCAAGAAGATCAACAGAGTGTAGTAATAATATATATGTGTTTGTGTGCGTATATATATATATATATATATATATATATATAT
>NC_068986.1:15306097-15306829 GCF_001194135.2 Octopus bimaculoides | reverse complement strand
TATATACTCTTTACTCTTTTCTCTTTTACTTGTTTCAGTCATTTGGTGTGGCCATACTGGAGCACCGCCTTTAGGCGAGCAAATCGATCCCAGGACTTATTCTTTGTAATCGTAGTACTTATTCTATCAAAATCTTTTTGCTGGACCGCTAAGTTACGGACGTAAACACACCAGCATTAGTTGTCAAGCGATATTGGGGGGAGAGAAACACAAACACACAAACATATACAGACACGTACATATAATATATATATACATATATACGATGGGCTTCTTTCAGTTTCCGTCTACCAAATCCACTCACAAGGCTTTGGTCCGCCCGAGGCTATAGTAGAAGACACTTGCCCAAGGTGCCACGCAGTGGGGCTGAACCCAGAACCATGTGGTTGGTAAGCAAGCTACTTACCACACAGCCAATTCGTACATATTTCTTTTTCTTTCTTTTTTTTGCAAGTAGATCCAGGTAAATTTTAAAATATTTCCTTCTACAATTGGAGCGTGTCATATTCTATCTCATATTCTATCTCTCCCATTTATCATTATTTCTTCCTTCTTGTTTACTTTTCCAGCGCATATTCGCCTTGCATGTTGGTTCTTCACGTAGATACGATTACCGTCTTCTCCATAAACTACAACATACAAGCGCTTTTTTTTTTTTGCTGTTCTCGGGTGCAAATGTGGGATCTTTGATCGTTTTTCATATATAGACACACACACACACACACACACACA
>NC_068986.1:15303706-15305832 GCF_001194135.2 Octopus bimaculoides | reverse complement strand
GGCGTTGTGAGTGTTTATTGAGCGAAAACACCTACAGCCCCACGAGGCTCCGGCAGTGGATGCTGGTGAACCCTGCTGTACTCTTCCACCACAACTTTCTCTCACGCTTACTTCCTGTTTCTGTTGTGCTTGTAATTTAAAGGGCCAGTCCTGTCACACTGTGTAACGCTGAATATCCCCGAGAACTACGTTAAGGGTGCACGTGTCTGTGGAGTGCTCAGCCACTTGCACGTTAATTTCATGAGCAAGCTCTTCCATTGATCGGATCAACTGGAACCCACGACGCCGTAAGCGACGGAGTGCCATCACATGTATGTATGTATATATTTGTGTGTATGTATACTTACACTTATATCTAAGATTGCTTTTTATTTTGATAGTGATATTTGTTGCAGGTGTATTTCACTTGTATATCTGCAAGTGTGTTTTTTAAAACAACATTTTTTTGCTCTGCCTAGGGCTAAACAGTAACATATCCATAATATATATTGCTAAATACACTTACTCATATATATTTATACATGTGCGTATGCGTGTGTGCGTGTGTGCGTGTATGTGTGTGTATGCATATTGTATATATGTGTGTGCATGCACGCACTTCTATGCGTGCACGTGGGATTGTAATATACGTGGTTTGATCAATAAATGTCGGGACTGTTGCCATAGCAACGAAGCTAAAGCACGCAGAGTAAAGCCGCTTGGCACACGCTGACCGTCAACGTTGCTGTGCATGCGCACTTAGTTTTAACATTCTAGCTAACTTCCGCTGTTTACAGCAGTGCTTGGAAGGAAAACGTGTAGCGTGTGTCATTGACCATGACAGAGAACGTTCAATAGAGAATCTGCGTCAAATTTTACCAAAAGTTTGGCGATACCAGCTCAGAAGCCTACGCAAAGTTTTCAAAAAGTTCGCGTTGTCCTCGACATAATAAAGGAGATCTTGTGGAAATGAAACCCGAGTGTATATTTGGTCAGCTGAAAGCAGTTTTGGCAGAAACTTGGTAGACAGGCGTCTCATAGCTAAATTTTACGAGGATTTGATGATTTCTCTTCACAGCTGCACGACCATAAGCGATGTTTTTCTCAGTTCTCCTAGTTTCGGGTCTCCCAGAACGTTCGTCAATAACGATATATTTTCTGCCATCCTGAAAACGTCCATACTACTCGTTCACTTGGGTGCGGCTCATACACTCTTCTCCATACACTTTCTGCAACTTTGCGTAGGCTTCTGAGCGAGTATCGCCATGACAACTTTCTCTGTTATGGTCAATGCGATGATCACACGCTACGCACGTTCCTTCTAAGTACTGCTGTAAACAGCGGAAATGAGCTAGAACGTTGAAGCATAGTGAGCATGTACAACAGAATTCTAGGTCAATCTATGCCAAGCGGCTTTACTCTGCGTGCCTTAGCTTCGTTCCTATGGGAACAGTCCGGATACTTATTGATTAGGCCTCGTATACTGCAAGTTTTTCAGTATTATATTGTTTTGATACATGAATATCCATATGAGTCTGCGTTTTGTATTTCATCAGCGAAAGCTAATTAAAATAGGTGCAAAAATAATCGTCTAAATATTTTTGAAACAACTCTTTGGATGAACTGTATTTCAGCCATGCTGGGGCACTACTTGGAGTGTTTAGTCGAACAAAACGCCCGAGTGATACAATTTTTATCTTTCTTATTTGTTCTGTCTTTCTCTTTTGCCGAGCTGCTAGCAGGTGATGACAAGGCTTATCTCCCGTTTGCAATATATATTGTGTGCAGATTGCACCGATTAACCAGCTAGAAAAGATGTCATCCTAGGGTTAAAAAATGGCAGTAACGACCGTTCCTTGGGAACAGCCATATTTAAGTGTCAACAATCATTACTTCTCTGTATAGATACTGCTTTCATCTCTTATAGAAATTTTTCTTAACTACCTAATTTGCTTTTTATATATGTGCGTGTGCATGTGTGTATATGTATAATATAGCTACATATTTCTGTACATATATATAAATATGTATACATACATATATATATATATATCAATACATACATACATATACACACATATGTATGTGTGTGTGTGTGTGTGTATATGTATGCATATGTATATATGTATATATATATATATATATAT
>NC_068986.1:15300494-15303581 GCF_001194135.2 Octopus bimaculoides | reverse complement strand
GTTAATAAAGAAACTATTTTTATTTTATTATTATTGCTTGTGTTCATGTTGTTGTTATTGTTGTTGTTATTATTATTATTATTATTATTATTATTATTATTATTACTGTTATTTTAACCATTATAATCATTATCATTATTATTATTGTTGTTGTTGATGTTTTTTATTATTATTATTAAACGAAACATGATAATTTCTTTCCCCACACTAATCATTTTCTTTCAATTGAAAAAAAAAATTATGAAATTAGGTGAGGGTAATATCGTATGCAATAACTTTCTAATATTAATTAAAAAAGAAAGTTCATATTAAAAACACGGAGACAAATTAAAATTGATGACACTTAGAAGGACGATCTTTCAACAACGAAGTAAACTTTGATATCCCCCATTCTCTGTCTGTCTGTCTGTCTGTATGTCTGTCTGTCTGTCTCTGTCTCTGTCTCTCAGTTTTAAATGAAATATTAACTCACGTATATCAAACGTGATAATATCAAAGATCTTATGTGTAAATGTTTATGTGTATGTATATATGTATATAGTTCTTTCTCTTCTTTTTTCTGAATGTAAATCTTCCTCCAACGCTTCTCTTCATTTTCCAATGTGTGTTACACGCGTCAAATTCACTTTGATATTGAAGACGAATTTCTAGTATTTTCCCTATGTCTCTTTCTCTGTCTCTGTCTCTTTCTGTCTGTCTCTCTCCTTCTCTTTCTCTTTTCTCTCCCTCTCCCCCTTTCTCTCTCTCTCTCTCTTTCTCTCTCTCTCTCTCTCTCTCTCTCTCTCTCTCTCTCTCTTTCTCCATATATATTTTGTTGTATAGTGAAACTGTACATCCTTCCCAGTAATAAGTGGTATTAGAAATATATGCTAAAAAGGCATCATACATCTCTGTGTTTGGATTTGTTAATGAGTTCAGCACATTTGAAGCTGCACCGTTGCTCTCTCCAATAGCAGCAGTAATAAAGAATAGCACTAGAGCAGGTCACTGTTCTAAAATTATTTTGACAACTTTTCTAAGGATAGGCACCTTGTACAACTTACATGTGATAATTTATGAAAATTTGTTTGAGTAAATGCCTGAAATTCTTCATATTCCTGCAGTCTTTGGGAGCTATTTGAGAGGAATGAATATATGCTTCTATCAAGCTTTTCTAAATATGAAGGTAATTCTGACCATGCCTTTGATTTACAGATATGCATAGAGTGACAAACACAACCTAACTAAACAGAGATGGAGATTTGTTCTTCAGTAATGCCTGCACACCTCCCTTCTGTCCCATCATTACACTAGCATTGTCACTGGCAAATCCAATCAAATTTTCAAAAGGAATATCATGTAAGGTGAAGAATCTTTCAATAAAGGAAAAAAATTCCATTAGCAGAGCAATCCTTGGCTTCCAAAAGAATTAAATAACCATCAATAATATTTTGAGAACTACAATCATAAAATCTAGCAAACAGAACAAGCTTTTTTTTTGTACATACATCAATAGTTTCATCAACAATTAATGAAAACTTGTACTCTTTGAACTGTTTAATGAGCTTTTCAAAGTAATAAGGGCCTAAAACATTTATATATTTGAGTAGTTTTGGTTCCTGCACATTTAATATCTTTTGCTATTTTGGAATCAGGACATGCATTCTGAATTAGTCCCGGTAAATGATCCATAAGCCTCATTGTCAAGTTATGTTCTGCAATGAAGGAACAAAGCTTAAGCTGCTACGTTTGTAATGTGAACAGAAGTTGTTGGTTGCAAAAAGACGGTCAGTTCTCCACTTTTACATTCTGAAACAATTTTAACATATTTATCCGTGTTTCCGTGTCTCTCAGATGAGTTAAACTGACTGGAATTTAACGACAAAATTTACAATATACTCTTTCCATATTTGTTTTGCTTGGTTCTAACCATGATAAAAAACGAGAATCCAATAAAAGTTTGTTCGATAATTTATGATTATATTGTTTAATTCTTTTCTTTGGCGGAGTTAAACCTAAGTCGAGTTCATCACTGCGTTTATCTTTCATATTCTTACTCGTCGTAAGGGTTATAAACCACTCGTAATTGATAAAAGTTTAACGAGATAGTAAGAAAGCACTTGTCACTTATGTATAAAACAAGCTACTGACTAGCATTAGAGGCGGCAAGCCAGCGATATTGGATGGTGCGTATGATATACGTGTTGTACACGTTCTATACCACCTAGCTACCAATCAGCTATAAACTGCCTCGTAATATAAATCTTGCAAAATATATATTGATATAAGTTAGTTAGTCCAATAGTAATGTAATGTATTTATTGTTACATTTTTCACCTAAATACGCTGTAGACTTATTTCTTTACATAAAGCGAAAATATTTCAAAACAGTACTAAATCAATGCAGTGTAGTACCAAAAGTATTACGGCACACCAAAAGTACCGAATTTGGTACAATAGTCCCAGGTTCGGTAAGCCTGCTTCGTAATATAACAATATCGGCCAGAACGACAATTGTCGTCAAAAGACAGATACAACAGTGGCCAAAGACCGTTTTACAACATATCTGTCCATATATTTACTTGCTCCAGCATGACTGCGGCCGCATGGCTGAAATGAATAAAAATAAAATATATGTGTGTGTGTGTATGGTCCTGATGTTGAACTGGGGAGGAGCAGGACTGGTGCCAGGTCCTGCGTTCTGATGCTTTGTTTTCTCAAGACGAAAAGGGGATGTTGTATCGCATATATATATATAAGGAACGCCTGACACAGAACTCCATACTCGTGAATGTGTACTCTCGATATGTCGATGATATCAACTTAGTGGTAAAGACACCCCCACAAGAGAGTACCCCTGAAATAGAAATAGAAACTAAGACTATGGAGAGCATCCAGCAAATAGCTAACTCCATCCACCAGAGTATTAGAGTTACGATAGACTACCCTACTAAACACCCTAACCATAGATTACCTGTATTAGATACTGAACTCTGGCTAGAAACTAAGAACAATAAAACCAGAATCCTCCATTCACACTATACAAAACCTATGGCCTCCAAGTACCTGACCCACCGGAACTCGGCTATTGCGGACAATGCCAAATTC
>NC_068986.1:15298289-15298844 GCF_001194135.2 Octopus bimaculoides | reverse complement strand
TAACACCAAATATACAGTGCGTGTGTTTTTATTGGCTAAACTGGCAATATGACCATCCCCAAGTACAACAACATATATATATATATATATATATATATATATGATTAATAAAATAAGCGGAAAAAAAGATAATAAAAAAGCAACAATGTGAGAACGTGGTATATGCAAAGTATCAATAAAACGCTCAGGGAAGGAAAGAAAGGGTGTTTTATATAATGCGCATGGTGAAACAGTGCTCGTCAGGAAATCGCTGCAGCGTGAAACTCTGGTCATAAGACATATAAATTATCTGAAGCCTCTCTAAATCCTGCAATGAAGACTCCCATCCTGATTTGTTTACAAAGAAGATAATTTGAATAAACAGTAGTAGACATGACCTGCTGTGTGGTTCAAATCCACTGCACATCATTTTAAGCGACACAATTTTGTATTATAGCATGAGCCAAAGAGAACCTTATGAATGAATTTTGTAGACGAAATCCGTCGTGCTTGTGTGTGTGAATATGTGTGTGTGTGTGTGTGTGTGTGTGTGTGTGTGTGTGTGTGTGTGTGTGT
>NC_068986.1:15297003-15297760 GCF_001194135.2 Octopus bimaculoides | reverse complement strand
AATGAGAATCTGAAAGACATGAAAGAAAGAAAGAAAGAAATACAATGAAAATTTCTTGAATATTTAACGAGTTTCAGTTTGATTAGATGTTGTAACTTTCTATTTGTATTGTGGTTTTTGTTTTCGTTAAGGAATAAAAAAAACTTAATTTCTATGGAAGCCTCGAAACGTCAACAATGAATGGCAATTGGAGTTTGTAACAGGTCGAAAGAAGACGATTTTCTAATTAGAAATCGTTTTTCATTCAGCATCTGACACTATCTGATGATGTGAAATGGTTCGGTGCGGTGTGTTTGGCCGTGGTGTAACCGAACCAATAAGAGTTCTTAGTAACAAGAGTTACTTTAATAAATTATTGGTGTCTCGATGTTTGAGTGATCGAGAAAGTGAGTGAATGAGTGTGTGTGTGTGTGTATGTGTGTTTTTTGTGTGTAGGGGAATAAGAAGAATGATTACGTTTAATGAAGGTGAGTCAGTGAGAAGGTAAATAGGTATCTATGTGTGTGTGACGGGGGGTGGAATGGTGGAATGACGAACGATAAAGATGAAGACATATTGTTTGGTTGGCTGTTTAGCTGGCTGGCTGGCTGGTTGATTGCTTGGTCGGTTAGCTGGTAGGTAAGTAAATATCTATTGGTATACATGTGACTGGTTATGTGTGTGCGTGTGCTTGTATGTGTGACTGGTTGTATTTTGTGTATTTTTTGTATATGCGTGTGTGTGTGTGTGTGTGTGTGTGTGTTTGTGTTTGTGTATG
>NC_068986.1:15295984-15296165 GCF_001194135.2 Octopus bimaculoides | reverse complement strand
TGAAATGTTATTTATATGATTCGATAGTGATTGATTAGAAAACAAGTCAATAGTTAAATGTGTGTATGTATGTGAGTATATTATAAGAGAAAGAGAGAGAAAGAGAGATAGATAGATAGATGGATAGATAGATAGATAGATAGATAGATAGATAGATAGATAGATAGATAGATAGATAGAT
>NC_068986.1:15295238-15295974 GCF_001194135.2 Octopus bimaculoides | reverse complement strand
ATAGATAGATAGATAGATAGATAGATAGATCAAAACATTGCAAAGTTCATATAGATGGACACAAACACATTGGCTTCAAATTTTGTGTTCAAATCCAACAAGTTCTGGTCACCCAGATTCTAATTCGTAGTTATTCTTTCGCACCTGAGAGGATGGATGGCAATGTTGAACTCGATGGCATTTGAACACACCATGCATAGAAACAATGTTTCTGGCATTCTAATGGAAACAAGTGCAATGAAACGAATTATTATGTATTCAAATACGGGTAGCTTAAAGTCTGCATTATTTAGAAGGGTTCTTTTTGCATTTTGCATCAATGCAGGTATGTAAGCATTTTTTTTTTGTTTTTTACTATTAAATATAATAATATAAATTATTTACATGTTTTTAAGTTACGAAACAATTTGTCATGAAATTAGAATTTTCTTCCTGATAACTAAAATTTCAACAAACTATTGGTCTATCATCTGTGACTTTATATATTATTCGTACTTTTTTTACTTCTTTCAGTCATTTGACTGCGGACATGCTGAAGCACTGCTTTAGTCGATCATATCGACCCTAGGACATGTTTTTTTGTACTTATTCTAAGCCTAGTACTTATTCTATCGATGTCTTTTGCCGAACTTCTATTTTTACGAGGATATAAACACACCGACATCAGTTGTCAAGTGATGGTCAGGGGGAAACACACACACACACACACACACACACACACACACACACACACACA
>NC_068986.1:15292935-15293838 GCF_001194135.2 Octopus bimaculoides | reverse complement strand
TATATATATATAGATATATATATATATGTACATATGTGTATGTATGTATGCATGTATGCATATATGTGTGTGTGTATATATAAATATATACAAATATATACAAACATGCACACATACACTTAAAGACATACACGCGCGTGAACTGACGCTGATACATACATGCACGCATGCACGCACACGCATACGCAAACACAACGATAGATAGATAGTTAGATAGATAGATAGATAGATAGATAGATAGATAGATAGATAGATAGATAGATAGATAGGTAGGTAGGTAGGTAGATAGATAGATAGATAGGTAGGTAGGTAGGTAGGTAGGCAGGACGTCTGAGTAATTGCGGAGGGAGAGATGGATAGATAAACAGTTATCTGAATAGATTGTTAAATGAATGAAATGCGTAATCTTCATGACAAGCAAAAGAAAAATAATAAGTTTAACAAAAGAAGACTCTACAACAAAAACAAAAACAACAACAATGGCAAGAACAACAACAACAACAACAACAACAACAACAAGATGCTCTGTTGACGTTCAGGAGCAATTTAGAAAGATAAGATAGAACAAATTCATCAGACGGGGAATAAATTAATTCGGAAGACATGGCGTAGACATGATATGTTGATGGCAACAAGGTTACAATAATAAATAGCGTCTAGAAATGTAATATACCTATTTGGCTCTAAGACAATTCTACAGACTACTAATTAGCTAGCTACCAGTTGTCAATTGTTGAGGGTGCTGGTCATGTTAGGGGAGATGAGAATGGTGAGGTCAAAAAGATGGTTTCTTCTCTCAGCAGCTGTTTCTATAACCGATTTATTTAGAACACATTTCACGTCACTATTTTCTTTATATTTTCTGTTCACATTATTTTTTTTTCCTTTAATTCTTCTCTGTTT
>NC_068986.1:15289450-15292568 GCF_001194135.2 Octopus bimaculoides | reverse complement strand
TGCGGAGCTAGATTTAATTAATTCCCTTCTTTATGTTTATCGAATGCTACAGCTAGGCAGTTGGATGGATACCATTATGTACGTATACATACGTATACGTACATAATGCATATGTGGGCACAGGACGTCAAAAATTGTAAACATAAAACTATACGAAGTACGAGGACATGGAATATGGACTTTCTGGGCGAGCAACGAAAGAAACAAATGGAAAACATGATCAACAACACAAAGAACGTCTCTTCATCAGTTGTCGGCTAATCCGTATTTTAGCCATTTCACGAGAAGATACGCCTTCGATAAAACAGTTGCTCCCGCAAAGCAAATTAAATAAAATTTGGGATTTTGCGGAGAGTTAAAGTTGGTGACAAAAACAGGACAGTGAAAAGAAACAGGAAGGGCTGCTAAGACTAAACGAGGTTGTGATAGCAAACGCGAAGAAACAAGTTTGGACAGGAGACAGACAAGAATACGTCTTTGTCCAGCTGCAACAGGAGGAAAGAAAGGAACACAAGTTAGAAGAAGAAAGAAAAATGACCGATGGACACGTGGGAGCCACGTGAGCAAAGGAGAAAGAGTGAGGGAGAGAGAGTGACAGAGAGAGAATAGGGAAGGGGAGAGGGATAGATCTGGAAATAGGATAAGAGAGAAAAAAGAGAAGAAGGGGACGTAAAAGAATAAGAGAAAAGGATGGGAGAAAACGAGAGAGTAGAAGGATAGGATAGTGGGAAAAGAGGAAGTAAAACAATAAGAGAAAGGAAGTGAGAAAAACGAAAGAGTAATTGGAAGAACAGAGGCCCGCGTCAGAATTATTAAGATATAATGTACTTGGAAAAGGATGCGTGGTGTGCAATCATATAATAATATAAATAATATATATATATATATACGCATATATATACATACGTATACGCACATACTTACATGTATACGTATATACATATGCATATGTGGGCACAGGACGTCACAAAACGTAAGCGACAAAATAAAACGGAGTACGAGGACATGGAATCTAAACATTTTTTGCGAGCAATGAAAGAAACGAATGGAAAAACAAGACAAATAGCACAAAGAACGACCCTTCATCAGTTGTCGGCTGTTTTTCTAATCCGTATTTCGAGCAATTCGGGAGAAGATACGCCTTCGATATATATATATATATAAATACATGTGTGTGTGTGTGTGTGTGTGTGTGTGTGTATAAACACACACAACACACGCACACTTATGTATTATCCTTCAAGCATATGTAGTGTATGTGTTTTGCTTATGCGCCAAATTTGCGTGCTGGAAAAGCTCCCAGCACGACGCTGAGTGTTAAAGAATATCTGAACGTCAAACATCAAGCGACACGACTCGCCTCAGAATCACCGAAAATGATAGATATCGATATTTCACCATTATTGTGTCAATACCATATCCTCGGATCATCTCGTAATGAAGTGAATTGCTGGAGTATGACTTATATGCAAATAGAGCGAAGTCTGTTTGTTGATGTGCTGCGGTGTAGAATGTGAATGAAAATTAATTTACTAATTAAAAACAGCTATCATAATGTAAACATCATCGGTCCAACAAACTGTATGTTAAGCGATTCACTTCATTTGGAAATGATCTAAGTATACTGTATGGATAAGCCAAAATAATCGCGAAATAACGTTGTCTACCGTTCTCGGTGAGGGGAATTCTCTCGTCTGGTCTGTCACATCCAAATATTCTTTAACATCAGCGTGGTGGAGGGAGCGCAAACACCTAAAGTACCACGAGGCTCCGGCAGGGGGTGGTGGCGAACCCTGCTGTACTCTTTCACCACAGCTTTCTCTCACTTTTTCTTCCTGTTTCTGTTGTACCTGTATTTCAAAGGGCGATCCTTGTCACACTCTGTGTCACGCTGAATCTCCCCGAGAACTACGTTAAGGGTACACGTGTCTGTGGAGAGCTCAGCCATTTGCATGTTAATTTCACGAGCATGCTGTTCCGTTCATCGGATCAGCTGGAACCCTCGTCGTCGCAACCGACGGTGTGACACGATGATGTAGGTATATACGAGATATATATGATAGGATTCTTAATAGTTGTATCTTATCTGTCACAAATTGTTGTGTAAAAATAGATTAATCGTCGATGAAACTTAACCAAGATAACACGCGGTTGGATCATACTTCGCGTCAAGTCGTTTAGAAACGAACTTGCTAGAAATGACACAATCAAGAATAAAACTGTTGTTCCATCGTCCAGTCAATGTTTCGTTCTATCAGTGTGACTGTATCGAATGGAGAAGACGTCTGGCTAAGTAGTTAGGGATATTTGAATTACGATCGTAAGGTCGTGAGTTCGATTTCTGGCGACGAATCGAATTGTGTCCAAGACACTTCATTTCACATTGCTCCAGTTCACTCAGCTGGCAAAAATGAGTTGTACCTGTAATTACAAAGGGTCAGCCTTGTCACATTCTGTGTAATGCTGAATCTATTCGGGAAGTACATTAATGCTACCAGTGTCTGTGGAGTACTCAGCCACTCGTACGTTAATATTACGAGCAGGCTGTTTCGTTGATCGGATCAGCAGTAACCCTCGTTGTCGTATCCGACGGAGTACCTGTGTTGTATCACATCTAAAAACACACAGACATACAAATATTCATAAATTTATCCAAAGATGAACGATGTTCTTTTATGTCTGAACTCTCTGGCAGCTGTTAAAATGATTTTTATTTCCTTAATGTTTCCACCAAAGCGACTGACGTGTAGCACTTCATTTTCCTCGTGTTTTTCTTTGTCTCACTCGAACGCTGTTATCTCTATATAGTAATGATGATGATGATGATAATAATAATAGTAATAATAATAATAATAATAATAATAATAATAATAATAATAATAATAATAATACAGCTGGCATTATCAGTGAAGGTAGCCACAATTGGCCTAGACACCTATCTGAAAAACTCTGAGGACTGGATGCTAAAACTTGTCTTAAAACATGAAAGCAAGAAAGCATCTTACTCAGTAACAAAACAGGCAAAGGAATATCTAAGTGGATTCCAATTGCAACAAATTCAAGAATTAGACGAACTAGAAACACCTGCAGAAAAAGCTAAGCGCTTGAAAACCCGTGC
>NC_068986.1:15286844-15288825 GCF_001194135.2 Octopus bimaculoides | reverse complement strand
GTCAAGACCTACCAAAAACTGAGCAAATATAAAGATCTTGAAATAGAAATTAGCAAAATGTGGAATCTGAAGACGAAAACAGTACCTATTGTCATAGGTGCCCTGGGAATGACAGCGAAACGGGCTGATTACTACCTAGCTCAGATACCAGGAAACCCCAAAATGGCTGAAGTTCAAAAGATAGTGCTCATGGGAACTGCCCATATCCTACGTAAAATACTGTCTATGTGATCTCAAATTTTAAAGCAAACACATAATTTTCTTATGGTTTCTTAAACATTCACTTGAACAAAACTGTACAAATCCAAATATATGGTACCCTAGGCATAACACCTACATGAACTTCTAACTTGTTGTCACTTGAGGTCTCTGTGTGAGACTTGGATCCAACTTGTACAAATGCAAAGTCAAACATAAAATAATAATAATAATAATAATAATAATAATAATAATAATAATAATAATAATAATAATAATAATAATAATAATAATAATAATAATAATAATAATAATAATAATAATAATAATAATAATAATAATCGGTTGTGGTCGATGAAAAAGGTAGCAGTAGTACCAATAATTGTCGGAGCCCTGGAACAGGGAGCAAACGTCTCGAGAAGTACGTAGAACAAATAGGGGCTGCAATTAGGGTGGAGCACTTGCAGAAAACAGCACTGCTTGGAACCGCTCGAACACTCCAGAAGGTGCTCGAAAAATAAGAGGTGTTACCTTAGTTCACTGGTAGTGAACAGCTGACACAGTAATAGATCTCCAGCATTAGAGGTTGTGCAAAGGCAATAATAATAATAATAATAGTAGTAGTAGTAGTAGTAGTAGTAGTAGTAGTAGTAGTAGTAGTAGTAGTAGTAGTAGTAGTAATAATAATAATAATAATGATGGTGATGATGATGATGATGATGATGATGATGATGATGATGATCATGATCATGATGATCATGATGATCATGATGATAGAAGATGAGCTGCAACAAATATTCTGCTCAGTAGCACAGATTTCCTTGTCGGTTGTTTGACCTTAACCAGTTGAGCATGTCCCTTGGTGGCTGACGATATGTGCATCTCTGATCATGAGCAGAAGTAGTGGGAGACAATCATAGCCATATATTGAGAGGAATTGTTTGAAGTTCGGGTAATTTACATCTGGAAACATGGGTGTTTCATTCAACATCCTTAAACAACCCTTATTCAAGGACCATTTGAGCGGGATGAAAATTCTTAACTGGGACCCACCTGCAAGGTCATGCACTGTTTAACTTCATATGAGATCACCATGACTCACACATATGGTTGTGATGCATGTGCCTGGTGTACTCTCACCAGGCGTGTATTAATGATGGGTATATTGGGCTTCGTATATTTGTACCCCAGTGTCACTTTGATGGCATGCACTGATCTCTCACTCAATAATAATAACTATAACAATGATTTAAATTTTTTGCCACAAGGGCAGCTTGTGGGGAGGGAATTTGAGTCGATCACATCGACCCCAATGCTTCACTGGTTCTTAACTTATCGACCCCGAAGGGATGAAAGGCAAATTCGACCTCGGTAAATTTGAACTCATAACGTGAAGAGGGACGAAAAGCTGCTAAGCTTTTCGCCCGGCGTGCTAACGATTCTGCCAGCTCACCTCCTTATATAATAATAATAATAATAATAATAATAATAATAATAATAATAATAATAATAATAACAATAATCCTTTCTACCTGAAACTTTTTGGGAGGGGGCTAGTCGATTACATCTACCCAGTACTCAGCGGGTAATTATTTTATCGACCTTCAAAGGATGAAAGGCAAATTCGACCTCAGCGGAATTTGAACTCAGAACGTAGAGACGGTGCGAAATACCGTTGATCATTTCGTCTGGCGTGCTAACGATTCTGCTAGCTCACCGCCTTGCTATATTATAATAATAATAATAATAATAATAATAATAATAATAATAATAATAATAATAA